>NC_136484.1:11542213-11659713 GCF_053919585.1 Euprymna scolopes | reverse complement strand
CAGAACAAAGTGAGAAAGAAAATAAACGTCTATAAAATGTGTTTTTCTGTTTTTTTGTTTTTCTGTGAATTTGCATGGACTTTTGCTATGACAACGTGAAGCGAATTAAGTGTGGTATCTGTCCAATGCACTGTTGAGGATTAGTAAGAATTAATATGAATTAGTTACAACAATACCAAATTTACTCTAAAAGATTTTCCGAAAAATATTTAGCTAATCTGCTTGAAATTTTTATAGACTTTTATTATGAGTGATATACGAATGTTAAGAATTTATATAGGCTAGTCAGCACAATACAACATTTACTCAAAAATTTCTCATAGAAATTATTGGAGTTATCCAGCTCCTATTTTCTATGGGCTATTATTATAATATCTTACAAGCAACTATTTGTCATGGTATACGTTCGATGCACAGTTAGGGATACATAGAAATTAATAAGGATTAAAGTTTAATGCAAAAATGAAAGCAACTTTAATCATCTTCATTCATCAATTTAAAATGATTGTAAGGAAGTGGACTACCATTTTTGCAATTGTGAATGGGAAAAAGTCAATTGTAATAATATTTACACAAGTGGACACCTATGATGCCGAACTAAGGATACAACTATCTCATTGCCCGAATGACTACCTTAAATATTTACTAAGATTCGCACTTGACCATAACATCCCAGTAGCATGAGCCTTGAGTTTTCGCTGAAAATCTAGTAAAGTAAATACGATAGGACCTCCTCCTTTCGAGTTCCTCATAGTTTCGCGTCTTTTGAGTGTTAATCCAGATATAACGTTAATCTTATGCACTCTTTTTACAGCTTCTGTCAGAAACTCTTTCAAAGGTTAAGGATTCTGTAACAGTGCATTTTCTGATTTCTTTCTTCCTATACTGTATCTGTTTTTTGTCTGCATTATTTTTTCACATGTTCAAACAAAGATATTTCTCACTGATAAAAACGCGGTGTGTCCCTGACATATCGCGAGCAAATATCGGTGAGATTTACATTCGAATAAGCCTGACCAATGCGCACGTCTTCTTCGCAACAAAGATCTGGTTAAACCGTTCTCTCCTCCGTATTTCCGTTCTTCCTGACTCTTCTCTCCTATTTAATGAGGAATATGTGTCTATTTACGCTTATACCGTTTCTGCTTCCTTGTTTTCATGTGGTGTTCCTCAATCGTTGGCTTCCCCCTCCATTGCAATTTCCATACTGCTTCCTATCATATGGTTTGCATAAATATTTGTATTCAATGGTTTTCCTTATTAATTCAACTATTTTCATTATTGCTATTCGTTGTCTTCTAAGATATATCGCTGATTAAATTTCTCTTATTCTTGTTTCAAAGCTTTTCGGAAAGTTTTCATAAGGCTTCTACTATCATTGGTTATATTTTGACTTTCTGCATCAGCTCTTGTCTATTTCCTTGAATTTATTATTATTATTTTTTTTTAATTAATTGAGTTATTTTCAAATAAATGAGAAACGCATAAGAAATAGAACACTAAACTTTCCATTGAAATAGAGTAATTAACGCCTCGAAGGTTGGTTTCATGGCAAACGAACATATACTATACTAATCCCCACCCAAATACAAGGAATGCGTGCGACGATGGTTTAATTAAAAAAAAAAAAACAGATAGTTCGACACAAAAGAGCAAAAAAAAAATGAAATGCGATTTTGAAAACAGAACAGATAATACACTAGGCTCTAGCCTGAATTAAGCGTTAAAATATAGGATTTTAGTTTGAAAATGTATAAAAAATAAAATGAGTAATAAAAGGAGATACACTAGTACAATAATAAAATACCATAGTTTAAACAAACTTATACAAATTCATTTTTTTGTAATATATTATTGTTTCTGTTGCTTGTTTGTTAGTATGGTAGTTGTTGTTGTTAGCAGAGTTACCTGATGTTGCCCGGGATTGAATCGTATGCAACCATATAATGCGGTAAATTTAATTTAATAATAGTGATATTACATTAACGAATTCATAATCGATATATAAGAAAAATATACATTTGATTGCATTCATATTTAATGATAAGATATTAGTCAATCTACGTATTCATGGGCAGAGAGACACACAGACACGCGGACTCACCTATCATGTGCAAGCGCAACTACCCAAGCGTTGTACAGAGAAGTGGAGCGTGAGTTATTTTCAGCAATAACAATTTAGGGGATTGCTTCAACCAATGTTCCCTAACGATTGTTGGTGAAGACTCTGAATATCCCCTTTTCTTTGTATCACGTCTGCAAGACCGGCACGACTATTTTTATTTTCTATTAAAGACTGCTTGAAATAAAATGAAATCTATTTCGTGAATATTCTGCATTGGATACGTTTTTTTTTTATATATAGTTGTTTAAAAAAAAACTCGTTCATAATAATAATAATAATAATAATAATAATAATAATAATAATAATAATAATAATAATAATAATAATAATAATAATAATAATAATAAAAAAAAAGAAAAGTTCAAACAAAGAATATTTTTAAGTAAAGTAAGGTGCTGCATCATAAAATGTATGCAGCATGCCCACCGGCAATTAAGATGGTTGGTGACAGCATCGATAGGACAGAAGTACATTTTTGTATCGCTGGCGCGAATATAAATCTGTCAGATATTGAATTACAGTGCAGAATACATGTGTTTATATCTCAAGAAGCACTTGTCTGCACAAAATTTTAATGGAATTTCCGTAATTAGTATAGACAAAAACTTATCAAAACTTATCATTGTAACGAAAAATGTTGAGGTGGGCGTAATGTAAAAATTTACCCCCTCTCACTACCAAAAAAAGTTTTTACGCGTGCGCGTGTAACGAAATGTAACCGTCAACCTTACTAATAAATGACAAAAGCAAAAAACAAACTAAGCAAAGCAGAACATGTTTTGCTTGATTGCGCATCTTTACCACTTCGCTATTTTTAAATAGTTTATTCAGGTTAAATTCAAACTTCACGATAGTTTTTTTTATTATTAAATTGTTAGTTAGAAGCATAGAATAGCTACCAAACACCCCCCTTCCCATGTCAAGAATAGCTTTCAAAATAAAAACGTTATTATTTCAGCACGGGACAAAAGAGCGTAAGTGCCCATGTATTTGTTTCATAACAGGTTTTTATTTGAAAGAGTGGGGGAGATACTAGTGAATGTTGATATCGAAATACATTGGCCAAATTACTGTGAAAGAAATCATCTGCGTCCATCAAACTTAAACATCAAATTGGAAACATGAAAACAAAATGAAACTAACTTTATTATTACCAAAAAAAGATGTATTACCCCGTTATTATTTTAGTAAGAACGAGTTACTAATTCGTTATCTTTCTTACTAAAATTAAATAAAATAATTAATTCTTTTTTTTTTTTCATGCAGATTTGAATAAAATTCACGGAAAATATAAGAAATAAATAGCACAACGCTATTGGTCAAATAACACGACAAATAAGTAATGAACAAGAATGATGTGATCTTGGCCCGAAGGCCAATTAATGAAAATAATCCCAAATCTTCAATCTTATAAAATTATCTGAGAATTTGCTAAGAATTTTGAAGCGTCCAATTGTTATTCGACAGTTTAAAGGCTTTACCTAGTGGTTTTTTTTTTGTTTTTATAAATATGCAATTTTAATCGTTTGTTAATAATTACTTTGTGACACTTCAGAAGCCTTTAAACTGTCGAATAGAAAGTCCTAGCTTAAAAATTCTTAGCAAATTGTCATAATTAAAAAATAAAGGTTCGTTTCATTATGTTTTCGAATTTCCGATTCGATGTTTAAGTTTTAATGAGCACGAAAGATTATTTTTAGCGGTGATTTGGTCATGGTAATCGGATAATAACTGAGAATTAGCTAAGAATAGCAACGCTTTGAATTTTTCTTCGACAGTTTAAAGGTTTCGCCTATTTCGTTTCTTTTGTGTAAACGAAGTAATTTTAATTGTTTGTTAATAGTCGCAATCATATACGGAGAAGACAGTGTGGGTATATGGATTATTTTACTTGCGCACGCAAGTTCCATGAAATAAGGCTATCAATAGTTAACTGTTCGTTTATGAGCGGTTAATAGTAATGATTTTTTAGAACTCGCAAATGTGTCCTGCGGATAGCGACAGAAATGTCGATGATCGATGTTGGAAATTGAACTGTGTTTATACAAGTTTTTACTTGTGAGTATCTGTGGCGTTATATGAGGTTATCAATATGCACATTATAAATGATTAATAAGCGGTAAATATTGGCCGTCTTAAGCTTTAATGAAAATAATCCCAAACCTTCGACTATTAGGAGATATGGAGAGCGACGCTATGTTTGTCAGATTTCCAAAGTGTTCTTTAATGTAGGAATTCGTTTCATTCCGGAGTATGAGAATGCCTGGTTTCAGCAACTAGTAAAAGCCGGAACATTGTTGAGGAGAATTAAAAAAAAATTAATGTGGGAATCGGAAGGAATATGTTATGTCTATGCATGTAATTTTGCTGTTACAAATGCTGTAATCGCACTGTACTAGAAAAATGTAGGATCGTATCCGGTGACAATTGCTAGCAGTGGTAGGACTAAATATATTGAGAGAAAAGTAGGGACGTCGTCGTTTTATAATGTTGCGATTTTGATTGTTGTTCTCCACTGATCTAATCTATCATTTTTTTATAACGACTGAATGGGTATGTAACGGCGAGCAAAAGTTAAATACGATAATGCTTAACAGTTTAGGCATAATAAATGTATATATGACATCTGTTAATAAAAACTTACGGTCCCGAGGGAAATTTTTGCAATCAAAATATTATATACAGGATTACCTACATACACACTTACCTTTCCATTTACTCTAATATATTTCACCTACTTTAAATTAGGACAACTTATATATGATGTAATGCGGCTATCTTTTGAGTAATCATATAAAATTACAATAAGAATAATCTTCATTTTTACACAGTACAATACTTAGCCCCTTTTCATCTAAAACTATTCTTATAGAGAGTAGAAGAATCACTATGGATGCTTTTTTCGGCAGCCATGTAACTCTTCTTTCCCATAATTTGTCCGCGAGTCCTCATGTCCTGGCAGTTTTTTTATAGAGACAGTAACTCGGATATTCTTTCTATCTTTACTCCTACATCAGTTGACATGTCGCTAATAAGGGTGCAGGAAGCAAACGTTTTCTTTTTTTTTTTTAACTGGGCTGGAGTTATCTGCATGAGGGTCAGTTTATGTAACTCCCAAATAAGGCTGTCTTATCAGCAGATACAAAATACCAGGCTGCTGCATTGCAAACTGGTGACTGCTGTGGCCTCTGGATGCCATATTTATAAGGATTGTTACAACTTATTTCTTTCTCATTGCTCAACAAAATTTAAAAATCTTTTTCTTTACCTTTTTTCCCCCACGATCTTTTACTAATCTATACTGCGATCGTTGTCCACAGGACTCCTCACCCTCTCCATGAAGAGTAAAAACAATTTAAAAAATGAGCCTAAAAAGCCAACCTATAATGTAGAACCCTACGCTTTGATCTTTCACTGCAACATGATGGGTCTTCTTTCCAACCATCCAGAAGTTTCAATCCTATTACTCGAGACCAAACCATACTTAGTTTCTTTAAGTAACTGGCATTGGCTCAACCACTCAATTAGTCGATTCTCAATCAAGGGTTATCCTTACTTAAACTCCAAACCTGACACGCGTGATTGCCACGGACATAGAATATGTGGCGACATTATGAATGCCTTCCCTTATGGCAGGGACATTTCAAAATAAAATTAAATAAAGATAAAAACTTACTCTACATGAGCTGTAGAGTTGCCCTCATACACAGCAACGCATTCTTATTTGACCTGTACCGCCTTCACAACAAAGGTTTTACAATTTTTGAGAGTATCGCGAATCAAATTGGCCACATTTATACTGCCCATCTCTCAGCTTATATTCACGTCTATGATAACTTCAGCGTTCACAATGTCGAATAGCTGGCCTACTCTAGTAATACATGTTATGAAGGAACGTCCTGTCATGATTTCTTTCTTGCCTATGAACTAATCCAGATTGTAGACAAACTTATGCGCTTTACGGATGGCAATGACTATCTTGCAAGCCTTTTCGATCTGTAACTAACCTCCGACCGTGAACTGTACGCATCCTCCGGTTCAGCTAGGATTCTCCGCTCATTCGGTTATCTTAATTCAGATTAAAACTAATAAGAAAAGTCCTTGAATGTCCATCAATATCGTCGGTGCATCCTTTAACTATAGTCACCTGAGGCGTTTTCTGTAGTACATGCCGGTTATACACCTAAGAGTTATGTTCAAAACGGATGTATCCTCTATAGCATCTAAGTTGACAGAGTCGCTATCAATTGTCACTGATAGCTATATACAACCTGAAAAAGTTTAAAGTCAATCAAATAGCCTACTGTGGTACATCCTTGAATGTTAAATAGCAATCTATATTTTGAACAGGTGTTCCAAATTTACACCGCCTATAGGTCTGCTACCAACAACAGTCGGAAGATCATAAAAAAGGGAGAGCAGCTTTAGCTCAAACTGTAAGGTCTAAAGTGGCGAAGCAGAGGTTTGGGTAATTCAGGTGTTGACGCATAAAACCATGTTTCTGAGCAGACGCCCAACGCCCATCAAAACCATTCTCAATGGTCCTGAGATTATTACGTAAACATTCGAAAAAACCTCTTCATCAGGAACTTCACACTAAACTACCTCCTGTGTGATACTGGCCACCTGTCCACTGAATTTTCTCCCGCGACTGGCAATACTCTGAGCGACATCGATATAGCTGTCCAAGATGTATCTAATATCATCAAGAGCCTTGATTCTAGCTAAGCAACTGACCCTGACAACATCTAAACCATCGGGCTAAAAAAGACTACAGCTGTAACCAGCTGCAATACTAAGTTGTTCAATCGCTGATTATAGGAAGTATGCTTGTCAGAACTATAGAAAATCTCGACAGTCTGTCCCGTATTTGAAAACACTGGGATTGATTTTCTGCACCGCAGTACAGACCTAAATGGCTCCTTGAATAAATTAATTGGGTCCGTGACAAATAAAGGGGGTTTCAATCACCTCAACAAAAGACGTATTTAGTGACATGCAATATGATTTCAGTTCTGAGAGATCAAGCGTCGATCTGCTGACGATAATATCACACAGGGTTATTTTACAGACGCTTCATTTCCAGATAAAAAAAAACTCCTGGCATATATAAGGCATTTGCTAGGGTCTTTCACTAGAACTGCTTCATAAAGTTTCCAGTTCTGGAAGAGTTGAAAATGCCCATTCAACTAACAACTTCTCTTCCTCTATAGGTCTATCCAACTAATTGTTGATGGGAGGAAATTTGAATCTCAGAGTATTAATACAAGCGTGCCTCAGCTATCCATCACGGACTCAATTCTCTTATCGCCTCGCACAGCGACCTATAAAATTATATCATTCTTCCATTCAGCGCCAAATATGCAGACGATAGTACCATCAATAGCAAGACTTCAGAGATCAGCTCTTGCAGATTCTTCATTCTCCGACTTAAACTGTGTAGTACAATGAAGTAAAAATATGTCTACTTACCTTTAATACATCAAATACCAAACTTTTCTCTATACACTACCAACGCTCAGATGCTCGCTTTGCTCCATGTTGAAATTAATGGTCCTCGCCTCGATTAAGTACCCGGCTTCGACACACTTCTAGAATAGACCTTTCCCCCTGACCTGTAATAGAAGACCTACATCATATTTGTTGCCAAGAATCAATGGAAAACCATGAGGTGGTTCTACAAAATACCTCAATCTCTACGTAATGCTCTACCTGTACAAGAGTAAACTACGGCATAAGATCGAGATATTGTTGCCACCCCTAGGGTAGATGCCTTAAAATCATCGTTTTCTGCTTTGACAAAGTATAGAGCAATCTTCGAAATTTGTTGAAGGATGACCTTTTCGCTTCATTGCGCCATCTTTCTCACAGAAGAGACGTCACAAGTTGGCCTCATCTCTATCGATAATCTTATGGTAGATGTTTGATTGAGCTCCATCTGTGGTCCTTTTCCGTAAAACTTTCACAACAAATACTCTCTTAACTAAAACAACCGCCAACTACTTTCCTCACTACCTATCTGTGCCCGAAACTAATTGAACATTCCTTAAGCAAATTTATTTGTCTAGAATTGCCCGTATATGGAACACACTATCGTTTGTCTGTTTTACGTTCTAGTACATCAGTGTCGTCGTGAATCCTAATGTAAATAATTCCTAGTAATCTGTATATTTAGATTATTTAGCCCGGCTGAAATTCCACCGTGTCTGATATTGTCTCATCATCTGCCTAACAACTGCTCATTATGTGTGGCGTCTGGCAATTTAATCGCTTTGCAAATAAAAAAAAGAGAAGCATTTTATTTTTATGAGCACTAATAGTGCTACTTAAGTTTGGAAAGTGAAAGATTTATCTGTTATTTTATGACATATTTCTGGTGCCATAATATATAATTATTTTTGTCTTTCAGTAATATGCAAAAAAATGTGTTTATTTTGATAATGATACTAATAATGTGTGAACTCACATTTCATCAGTGTAAGTATAATTGTATAATTTATTAAAGTTCATCTAGCGTTTATCATTTTGCATATATTCTTTATATATCCTCGTTATAGAGCCACATTGAAGGTACACATGTACAAGTTATCTTTAGCCTGAAGTTAAATTAGATAATCGCTAAATTCTTCAATTTAATGATTCCAATAAAATGTGTAACATAGACGATTCAG
Organism: Euprymna scolopes; assembly: GCF_053919585.1. Lineage (NCBI taxonomy): Eukaryota > Metazoa > Mollusca > Cephalopoda > Sepiida > Sepiolidae > Euprymna > Euprymna scolopes. The sequence continues at coordinate 11,650,917 of NC_136484.1, read as the reverse complement.
AATTTAGAGACATGGCGTAAGCTTGACGTCATTATCTCAAATGCATATATAAGGAGTAAAATCGGAAGGAAGAGGGACAAAAAAAGAAAAAAGAAGAAAACACGTATGGCAAGTTACACTTTTCGATTGATGCAAGCCTTATCTTTCCTACTTACTCCTTTGGGAGTCGGACTATGTGAAATTGTTCGTTGTCCCAGAGATATCGTATATGAGTTTCACTGGTACGGTGTTCTCAGAACTAGCTGTGTTACGTGCGTGGAATGAACGAAAGAAATATCTTTTTTCTTCACTAGGAAAAGTTTATGTCCAAGTTTTGCATTCTTTGCGAGTCTCTTAAAACAATGTCGGGTCCATGTTAAAAGTTATCACAATGCTACACATGGCTTTTTTCTTTTTACAATTTGTTATAAAACTTACAAATCACGGATTGATGCCTTTTCCAAAGAAAATAGATTCATCTACACGACTGGCTTACTTTTCACCTTTTCAGAACCCGATATTTATACGAAGCCATCATTCGACTATGGGTAGTGAATGACTATCAAATTGCTGCACATAACCCACTTGATAAGGGATCGAGAGAATATATCTTACTCAATTGATTCCGCAGTGTCAACCATGTTCCAGCCCCTGTACTATCACCACCACATTCCATCACCGTACGCTTTTACAATTACTTAATCCGAATCCGCCAAAATAGTTTCAGTCGTGCTATCTCAACGTGCGTAGCTCAAACACACGCGACAACAAATATCAGAATCTGCCGAAATCATTTTTACGTTCATAGATTTTTTTTGCCAAAACTGATTGCCTTTCGAATATCATTCTTGCTCCTGTTACTATGGCAACATGCAGAAATTTATATGCAATGTGAAACAGAACCTATTGAAGAACCCACACTTTAGATACACATATATTAGTTCTTTTCTGTCATAATAGAAATGCACGGACTGTTTGTAAGAGTCAGGAATGTTTACTTAGTTAGTTTATTAGCTTATTTTCAATAGTGTACAGTTGCGGTCTCTTCTTTATACTGTTATTTGCAATTATATTTTCAATAATTGTTCTACCTAAGAAAATTTTGTATAGCGCACTCGATATAAATACTGAATAAAATATCCAAGTAACATATTATCAAGACTTACTGTTTACTAAGTATTTTAACTACAACGATGTTTTACTTAATGCCTCCAGGACAGCGTGCAGGTTTATAGGTTTTCCGATTACTCAATTTTGCCTGTGAATAGAACAAAAACATTCGCTTACTATTGCTTGATGAGATGGTCGTACATAATATATCTAGTTGTTTTATATAAATATATAAATTGTTTGTTATAAAGTGAATGCTTATTTTCATGCTAAGTTAATTTGTAATATCTGATAACAGGATGACATCGGGGAAGTTTACAGTTACAGCTTGTTGAGAAATTGATAGAAGTTCAATTCCGAGAGTGTAATTCATGGTATATATTTATGTTACCTACCGACAAATCAATATTAGTCTGCCTCTTTTAGTCAGCATACGCTGTTATATTTCGTTGGCTGCCTCTAAGATGGGTGTTTGCTTTAGATGAAAAGGAAAACAACAAACACAAAACAGGCATTTACTTGTAAACAACTCTGGAATAATTTACAGCAATCTATCATAGAGTAATCATAAGGTTCGATTAGACGCAATATTTATCTTGAGTAACAGAAGCGACTAGAAATACAGGAAATGCATTCTGGATTCCTGTCCAACTTCTTTAAAATGGGTGTCTTTATTTTTAATTCTAAATTCTTTATAGACGCTTTATATTTTAAAAGCACATTCAATAGGTCATTGCAGAGGTCAAAGAACGTAAAAAGGGACTGCTTTAATTTTGATGTATCCCCTAGGGAATATATTCAGTAAAAAATAATTAGACTTAACGCAAGAGTATGTTTTAATAATTTTATTGTAGAACAATACAATGTAACAAATAAGATATCGACACTCGAACGTATCTTGAATGCTAGTGTATCAAGGCTAACTGACTCACCAAAGAAGGTAGCACATACAGACAGATTGTCAAAGCAAATTCCGAATATAAGTGAGAGCCTCTAGGAGAAACAGTTATATATGTAGCCTGCACAGAAGTGGAAATATAAAATGTAAATGAATTTCAAGAATTTCTTAAATGTGCACATCAGCATTAAAACGACAATGAAATTTATAAAACATAATCAATACTATATATTGACTTCACAGAACTAATGAATAGAGTTTATTACTGAGATATCTCTAGGGGAATATAATCAGTGAAAAATATTGAGATTCAACACACAGAGTACGTTATAACAAATTTATTGTCCAACAGTACAATATAATAAAGATATTGACACTCGAGCGTATCCGAAATGCCGATGTATCAAGACTAATTGATTCCACCTCCGATCACTTGAAATCCTATTTTATAGGTTCAATAATTCATTCCACCATAACAGATTTTAATTCATAATTAGCAAAAGCAACTTGAAAAGAAACGAATTTTAAATTATAAGTTTCTGAAAATATGAAATGTTGATAACAGACAAATATGTACATATAGTATATATAATATAATGCATTATTATTTCATTAATATAGTAATTTAATCCTTTATAAGAAATACGTATTCATTCGATAACAGTTTTTGATATATGTTACGTCTGTTTCAATTGCAAAACTAATATTAATAAATGTCAAAACTTCATTCCACATATTTGTAAGTGGGTTAAAATTAGATTTACAATTTTTACTTTAATTTCAGGCTTCAGCGGAAATTCCTATTTAAACTACAGAAGGAAGACACTGGAAGATGCTAATATAACGTTGCATCCACAAGCGAAATGGTCAAAAGTTGACAGACGTTTTTAAAGAACTATCCAAAGCAATACTCATGATTACAGACGACTTTGCTCCAATCACGCAAAAGTATTTCTTTTAATCGCTATGAGGACTATTTACTCACATTTTCTGCGGGAGCAGATCCTACAAGAACAATACAATCACGCACTGTAAACTAACCACGCAGAAAAAATGGCGGTTAAATACATTTTCTTTTTTTTTTTGGACGTACAAACGATTCGGTCACGGAAAAAATTATCAGAGCAGAAAGTGAAAAATATAATGACATAATCCAAAAGGACTTTGTTGAATCATATGTCAATATTAGTCTAAAAGAAACCATGCCATGAAAATGGACGCTAAAGTTTTATCCAAATAGGCAGTATGTCATGATAGAAAATGATGAGGCGTATGTTGATTTAGATAAGCTAGTGGTGTTCTCTTAAAAGGTTTATCAATGGAAAAGACGGACGAACATTTTGCCGTGTGTAATAAAGTTGGAAACAGGCGTAGTGATCACCTTAGTTATCGAGAGTTTACAAGATTACCTAAGGATAAAGTATAACAAGGGAATTACATGCCTCCATATTGCCATTGAGATTTTTTATGCTGCCCATATTGTACGATAAATAAACTATACAAAGCCTCTCTTAAAAACAAACCCTTCCTGGATTCGCATCGTGTCAGAAACGCTAAGTCTTGGCAATCCAAAACTCAAGCACTTGTATATAGCTCCTAAATTAAAGCATGTTTATAGTGATGTGACCTATCAAATCAAGGGTGCCCTAATTGTTATAACAGATTGAAATAACAATAATGTTAAAGACGTTCATATTATGCGAAATATTCATTCAAAAATTAAGCAATATTGGAGAAATTTGGACGAGGAAAAAAACTGTTTTTATTTCGAAAAACCGATTCATGAATATTTACATATTCAGTAGGAAATATATTGGAATTGCTTTAACTATTACACAGACAATATTATTTTTGACGTATATTATTTTAGTGTGCATATATATCCCTGATTGTTTTGTAATTATATAATAAATATTTATTAGAACTATATAGCTTTATGTAAACGTACTGTTTTAAAAAAACAACAAATGCCTGTCTCTGCTTTCAGTACCCATTTATAAACGTAAATTATATAAATGAAAATGTGATATACCGAGAATCTATATATCTATAAAGTGAAAATGTTTCTATGTGTGTGTCTGTCTGTCTGTGTACCTTTTCCTACACAATAACACTGTTAATTTTCAGTCTACAGACTCGAGATTTGACATAAGGGGTATTGTGATTTGGGAGAATTGTTTTGATCGGATTTCAGTCAGAAATTTGGCTGTTAAGGGGCAAAAGTTCAACAAATTAACCGTTGAAAACTGTACCAAAATCCTCCGCCAAGTTTGGGGCTAAACATTTGAAATTGTAGATATAGGTTTGGACATGGATCAAAGTTTATAATGGAGATGAATATAATTATATAGCCCATATATATGGAATATAAAACTAATCTTCTTGTCTATTCAATGCACTGAAAATCCATAGCTTCAGAAAAGAATTGTAACTTTCATGTATCACTAGCTTCAAATGATACATAAATAAATAATAAATCATATGTTTACAAATTCTATATTTTTACTGAAAAAAAAAATAAATATGAATCACAAAATTCTTACTTTGATCTATCCTGTATATTGAGCTATTTTATTTAGCTGGGATTGTCTTGCATTAAAATATTTTCTACCATCAATATTTAATATAAACACAAGCTTAATTAATGTGACATTTAATTCATCTCATTGTTGTTTGTTTATATATATATATATATATATATATATATATATATATATATATATATATATATATATAGTCTTTGAAGTTTTTAACCTTTAAAACTATACAAAAAATATTTTTTATCATTCGTTAGAAAACCATCTAGTCAGTAAGTCATTTAATCACCTGCAATCACTGCATCAACTCGCTCTCGATTTTACTATAATACCAATAATTTATTTTTCAAGGGATCATCAGTTGTTTACCATGAAACACTGTTTCGGGGATTTAAAAACAAAACAGTATATTACATCATGGCTCCCCATCAGTTTTGATCAAACAGCACCACCCTTAATCTTAGAAAGAAGACATGTTACAGATATTTGATCCAATTTCCTATTCTTAATTGCAATTACTAACATTTTCATACCATAAAAATGAATTTCTTACCTGTGAGATTCATCAATTTCTACATTTAAAATTGATACATTTTCTTAATTTTTTAATTTATCAGTCTTGTATTCATAAGATTAGGATTAATCCATTTAACTACTTATCACCCCCACTATGATTATTATTTAGTATATTTACATTCTTATTTATTTAAAATTAGATATATAAAGGTTAAACATATTTTTACATATATACATTTTATTATATATATATATATATATATATAAATTTATTATATGTAATTATAAATACATTTTATACATTGATAATATAGTTTTGAATTCCTTTATTAATATAGTCTGGTTTATCTTAAACGATTCAAAAGCATCAGAATAACGAACAAATGCTTTATTTAACTGTTTAAATATTTTATTTTTATCCCCACCTTGTTTTACTACTAAGCTAGAAACTGGTGGCATAAAATCTATTCATTTTAAAGTAACGCGAGCTGTTCTCAAAAACTCTGACATAATGGTTCCATAAAACATAAAAACAGGGAAGGTGCTATATTTATGGGGCATAGTACTATTTTAAATTGGAAAGCGTTTCTTTTATCAAATATTTTATAAAGAAAAATCCCATCCTCAATTTTTATATCTAAATCCAGAAATGTAGCCTGTTATCCTCTATGTTCACAATTCAATTTTAATTCGTTTGGATATATAAGATGATTATTTTTTTCGAATTAATCATTATCGTTTATACATATAAGGTCATCTATAAATCTCCTGCACCCATGAAAATTATATATTTTAGATATATCTGTTAGACTCGAGTCTATGTAAATACACATTTGCCCAAAATGGTGCAGGATCCAATCCCATTGGGATATCTATCGTTTGGAGTATTGTTTTATTTCCTATTTGAAAATAACATTCTTTAATAAGATGACTTTCAAGTATTTTTAAAATACCTTTAGAAACACTAGTTTTGATAGTTTTATTTTTACACCAGAAAGCTTTAGAGTTTGAAAAATCTATATATTTACCTTTTCCACCTTCAAAAGGTAAATCTACAGTATCATTTAATTCTTTTATATGTTTTTCGTGCGGAATTTTAGTATATAGCATAAATAGCTACAGATTTTTCTTTTATTCTGGAATTTATTTTACCTAATTTTTCTTTCACTGGTTGGGAATTATTTACTACCAAAATAGATACATATTACTATAGAATTTACTTTTCAGGTGAAAGTTATTTATTTGATTTAGAATTAATTTAAATATTCTAGATATAGCTTTACTTATATATATTTATACTTATATATATATATATATATATATATTTATATAAATGTTGTGTGTATGTGTGTATATATTTATATATAATAGGTATTGCTTTTGAATTCTTACACAGAAACCTAAACTTGTGTAAATTACTGTCCTTTCTATTAAAATAATTTCGAACGTTGAATTACTTTCTCTCTCATATTTTGCTGTAAATGTGATATATTTATTGTACAACTGAATCATCACTTATCAAGTACAGAGGCCACTCAAGTATACGGTTTAATAATCATGTGCCGGTTACTGGGACAATAACATACTACTTCTTTGTGGGGGAAATTGAGTATAATTTCATGTTTTTAGGGACGGTTTAAAAATAACTTGCTTACATCGGATTTCAAGATAACCACGTTGAATCCAGCAGGGAATCTTTCTTCGAGGGATTTGTGTGTAAATCCAAGCACAAATAGATAATGGTGAAAATGTTTGATAATGGTTGTAGCTAGACTACTGCCTATTATAAACATCTGGAAAACAGAGACAAATATTGAAGCTCAAACGATCATACGGCACGAACAAACGATATAGTAGAGCAACTTTTATTCTGTGAAAAAACTGATTGCAGGAAAGGGAACTTAGATTTTGTTATTGTTCGATTTAATTATAAATTACTTTTTCAATATATCTCTTCTCTCAATTTCAATAGTGCCGGCTATAATATGTTTGTTGCTTTTTTGAGTTTTTTTTTCAAATTTGAGTATTTATTTATTTAATTATATTTTCCAACATCTATATCCCACTCTACTGAAAAATGTTATTAAAATATTTAAATGAATTTCTTAATACAGAAAAAATAATTAAAAGGAAACTCGAAAAAATTTCAAAGGTTCAAAAAAAAAAAACATAAATGAAATTTAAATGCCTGTATATAATATGTGTCTTCCTTTTTTACTTTCTTTTCATCACAATTTCATATATTTTGTATATGTAACATAGTACTTTTTCCTTTGTTTTTCTTTTTTCGGTCGTGTGATTTTTTTCATGCCCTTTTTCTCATTTTCCATAACGTCTAATTTGTCCTACTTACTACCAATCATATTTTAGTACAATTTATTCCTTTGTGTTCGTTTGATAAAATAGTTGCCCACTGACTGCTAAACTACTTTTCATTTGATAAAATGTCCTCTCCACAATAGTTACCATAATATTTTGCTCACTCTTTAGTTACGCACCATTTCCTTCTTGGCTTGCAATGCCTTTGCTGTGAGATCATCCGAGACTATTTAGATACACACCTTACCCTTGACAGATTCTGGAACCATTATTATATTTTTCCACTCTTTTGTCACATTTTAATATAGGTACGCAATATAGGGGTTAGATATTATCAGTTACGTTCAGCAACCATCCCATCTAACGCGTTCCCTTACTACTCCTGTAATTTCTGCTAAACGTTATATAAACTACTACATTAGTAAACTAAACCTCAGAACTCTCGTCCCTAACTTCCATGTCTCCTTCATCCTTAATGCCTTAATGCTAATTGATGTTCCCTCAATTACGTCTTTCATTCGTAGATCGGTTTACCTCCTTGGAATTTTATGCCTATATCTATTGACTATTTACATAATGATCTGCTAATTATTTTCTATGCTTCCTGCAGTTTCTCTACCGAATATCCATTTTTCAATTTGTCTTGTTAATTCCAGAAAGAATCGGAATCCTCCGTTAATTATTTACTGTGACTATGTCTCTAGCCAGAGATATCCAACAAAATCGGCTTACGAATTGATGAACTTAATTCTTAAACTTATTCAGTTTCTCTTCTCATTAAACTCTAATACTATATTGACACGTATGATCATCTTGAGCTTTTGATAGAACAGTATTCTGTAATCTAACCAGTGAACGGATGCGCTTGTCGTCTTATGCAACAGACGCGTTCTTAAACCTCAGAGCAAATAAGTCATAGTAAAGCAGTGAGTAAAATTGAATGTCCTCTAAACGATGCGATATTTTATTACTTACTATTATCTTGATTGTAGTCTTCTCAAATTTTATAAACTATATATCATGTCTGGTTGAGTATTCAGCTAAGTGCTGTAACTTGAGTTTCTTCAACCTTACAAATAAATCGTATTACAATATCACTCAGATCTATGTTCATAAAATGTGTTCATGTGTTTATGTACATGTATCAATTAATATTCTAGTGACCTATATCGTTTTGCCTAGCAACAATTCATCAACGTATATTCAGTAACTGTTTAGATAGGTACATTGATATTTATGGGATATTGGTTTATCGTAGCATCCTTAAAAGTAATCAGCTATTTACACATTATATAGCAGTTAATCACTTAATTCTCAGGTAAGGAGGGGTCGCTGCTTCTTTTGTTATCTTAAATATACTTAAAATAGATTAATTTGTTGTTTTCAAAATAGTTTAAACATTTTGGAGAAAGTATATGTATTTCCAGAGGGATTTAACCCGAATTTTATGGGAGGTGACCCCCCATCTTCCTTTCCTTTTGCTCTCTTTCTATCTTTTCCCACTCTCCATACACACGGGTCGTTTGTTTGTATAAGCTTCGTTAAGCCGAACGTCGCAAAACATATGAAAAAATTTACCAATACGATCTCCCAAAACACCAAAGCCAACCTGATTGCCCTTATTCATCCTGTAATCGCCGCGCTCTTGCCAGCGCTTGTGGGAAACGCTTACTCTCTGTTCAGACTAGTATCGAGGCGCTGATTCAGGCGGAAAGTGGCTACATAAATTATGTGTTAGTTGTACTAGATAATCAAGTTACCTGAATTGATTTCTTCAATAAAAATATTACAATAAAGCTGACGTGTTGTTTTCTTTAGGGATAACATTTTATCGTTCTACACAGTAGATTTATCTGTGTATACTTGGATGGATCCTATTACATGAATATCAACAATTGCGTCGTAAACTGTAAAATATAAAATTTAAATAGTAAATTAACTGAATTAAAAATTTTAAAAAATGAAAAATTCCTCAATGGTAAATTTCATTCAAATTACAAGATTGAATTGGAAATTATATTTAACAGTTCATTCACAAAAAAAAACAAGCAAAAAAAAATAATATAAACTAAATTTGAACGTTGAAATATTTCTTCAAACAGCAAAATATAAACACATTATTCTAGTATAGACAGAGACGATGCGGGAAGTCTCACTGCAATTACTGAAATCAAAGTAATACTTAAGAGATATGTATTCATTATTTACAGGTTGTGTCACTCATGAATTGCCGTACTCACTTCCACACATTTTATCAATAATCTCGTGTAAATTGATGTTTATTGACTAACTTCTGGCGACTACGAGGTCTTGTAAAATACATATTACAAGCTGCCGAAGGAGCACACACATCGATTTAGATGTAAATATTGATTTTCCAACGTTAACAGTTCATGAAACTAAATAAGTTTTATTCTTCTGCGTGACGTAAATGTATTGCTTTTGTGTTTTTCTATTTCTGTTAATAAATTTGCTCCACTGTTATACAAAAGTAAATTACAACACAAGAAACCGTCGAGATTAATTTAGCAACCTAATGAAAACAATAATATACGAAAAAAAACTTTATTTCCTGTTGTAACCGAACAGAATATCATTAAACACATAACGGACAAGCCTAAAATTTCAGACTTTGAATATACAATCATGGTCAAAATTAGGAAGCACTTATAAATAACCAACGCATTTTAAAGATAAGAATTATGCAGCAAACATTTAAGAGTAAATGTAAAATATTTAATAGTGAATTGTAATATTTATTTGCTTTAAAGCCTCTTTCGAGCATTTTGGTAAAGTTTCATACTATAGTTTTCCAATATTTAAAAAGGAAAAGGCCGTAATATCTACAACCGTTAGTGAAGACAGCTCTTTGTAAAGAGCATCTCTTACAGCTAGGACGTTAAGTTAATAAAAGGTTTCTGCTGAAGTTAGGGAGAATGCAAACAAAAGCATAACAACTTGAACTGAGGGCAAAATGTTATTAGAAGCGGGATTACAATGTTGCAAAGCAAGGAAGGAGACGCACTTGTCTCAGGGCAACAAGAAAAAAACGACCAGAATTTGGAAATTGCGTGAAAATTGGAAACCTTATGAGTGGCCCAAATTGTTTGGTCGGACGAAGTAACTTTGCCACTAAGTAAACAGCTTCTATTTCCTAAATTTTTAAAGGAACAAAAGAAATGTTTATGAAGATACACATCAATAACATCTATTCAAAAATTGTAGCAAATTCTGATTTTTAGCCCGGTTGGAGCGGTTCATGTTTTCCGTAGCAAGGAGAAGCATTTCATTTTGATTGTGTCGTTCAAACTGTCAAATATGGAGGAGGAGGCGTAAGGGGTTGGGACTGGAATGTTTTTATAGGTACTGGACTGTTGTACACATGTAAACCCAGAATGAACGCCAAAATTTATACTAACATGCTGTACCATGCTTACAAAACCTCTTTCACTAAAACATTTAATAATAATCTTACTAGTGAAGGTATCTTCGAGCAAAACAATACCTCACACGTAAAAAGTTTCAATGGGTTGGTTTGAGAAAAAAGGGATTACACTGATGAAGTAGCCCTCTCAATACTCAGACCTAAATACCATTGAAAACTTCTGTTAGCATATAAGGAATAGGGTGACAAAGCACAAATGATCATCAAAATAGAATTAGATGGCAAATTTCATGAACAGTAAGATAAAATAAATCCTACCTTATGAAACAATTTCGTTTATAATATGCAACAACGAATAAAAACTGTAAAAAAGGTAAAAGGGGGACATGAAAAATGTTGTTTGTTGTTAAAATAGATATAATAATCGTGGCCCCACTATTACTGACCTTTAAATATATACGTTATCATCATAATTTCGATTATTTAGTGGTACTCCATAATTTGGACCATGACAGTATTTGTCCACACTTTTATCCAGCTAGTTTTCATATAATACACAGTATCTTTAGTAGCATGTATCATTCTATATTTTGAAATAATACTAATTGTTTGATTATAAAATTTGGATTTGTATAAATGTAGTAGTCACCCTATGTACCACAAGCAAAAAATAGCTAGTGTCGCAGCGTAGTAGATTCAAAATGTTCCAATATAGCGCGCTATGTTCAAAAGATGGAATCCTGCCATTTTATCGTGATACAGACAATCGATGCAAATTATTAGTAGTATGCATAATCGAATTTTAGTTGAAATAGATAGTGAATAAACTTTCTTTCTGCACGCGAGAGAGAAAAGTCGACGTGAAAAGTTAATATTCCGCCAGGCGTTGAGCAACTCGACAAGAGAAATGCTAAATAGCGTGTCGTTTAACAAGATACGAGTTTTAAATATTGTTTATTATAATTTAAAACTCGGGCATTTTTTATGAGTCTGGTTTCATATTTAACTATTATAAAATATTAAGCCTTTTTTATATGATTTTGTGATCTCGTTGATTTATGAAATGATAGTGGATGCAGTGTTCGATCTCAAGCTAACATAAAGACTTCTCTTTACCAGCAACTTTACGAACATGATAAGAAAAACGAATTTTTGTTATACTTCCTTCCACAGGACACGATCGTTTTCCCACTTATAAATTATTTGTAGGCCAGGCAGTGGATGTCTTTGCTTGCTGTTTTGTCAATATACCACCAAATTTTAACAAAGGCGAGTGACTCACGTGGTAAGGCAGCAGCATTCCTGGTTAATGAACTCGCACGTGACGTATATGATCCATAGTTGTTTTGAGGCTGACTATTCCACCGCTGAAGTACAAACTTGATTAGACTATTATAAAATAGAAATACTATTAAGCGATTCAAAAACAGAAACTAGGGTGCACCATTCATTATATGGGAAGAGAACATCCCGGGAAGTGTAGCAGCTAGCATGCACCTCCATACATACAAAGGTGAGGATCATTTTGTGTATCGCATATAGGGGATAGAATTCAGAGTGTTCTGATTACAAAATAAATTATTGATATTTGTGTGCGATGAGGGGAAATCACTTAAGAAATAAAAAGAAAAAAAATTATTTTAATCTCGCGAAAGAGAAAAATTCGATGTGACGAGAGGAGACTACGCCTAGTGTCAGAAAGATATAAAAGAGGGCAGATTGAATAATTAATCAAACATTAATTTACGAAGCCACTCATATACTTGTTTGTCTTGTTTACAACACGAACAATTTGGCAGTTTGTCAAGTTAATTTTAAAAATAGAATCGAATTTTTAACAGCGTTGCCCTGTTTTCAGACATATATACCAAGAGCAAAACAACATGCTAGCCATGAGCGTGTGGATTTTCCAAGTTTGCTTTATGTTAACGGTATATATTACAGTTTGTTTTTGTACTGACGAAAATATTTATCATAAAGTTTAAATATTTAGTTCTTTTTATGATCCAATATTTATTCTATGTTTCATCTCATTTAATCCTACACCGTTTTCTGATACAATTTCATGTTTCTCACATGATGGTAATGATGGTCATTACAAAGATTTTTTGACTGCCATCCAAGGTCTGAATTTACTATTGTTCAGTTTGACCGGGCGGTGTTACCTTCCTTCAAGACAATCACATTTTTACCGTCAGTTTCAGATCAGTCTCAACGTTACCGAATTTTGTTAATATAATGTGTGCCGATGTGGCTACCTGATTAAGTCATACATAGATGTGTTTAATTGTGCCCTCCATCATTAGCTACAATGCATCTTTTATGAAGATAGATATTTTTATTTACAAAATCTGAGAGCTTTATGGTGTGTTGAATTATAGCTTAGTTTCCGTTACTCTCAGATGGAACTTTATTGAGAATGCTGTATGTTACAGAGACATCGGGCTCGCTTCTACCTCATTCCTTATATTTTAATCTATTTTTAGCCAAATTTTATTTACATTTTACAGTTCTATTTTACCTAACCCAGCAAACAATTGTTGCTTTGCTGTAGCTTTTAAAACTGTTGTGGGTATTACACAGAACTTAGAAATACGCAACCTTAAGACTTGGTGAATGCGAATACACCGCTTCAATTCCATGACTCTCAGGTCAACTTGCGCAATACGGTACCCTTATTTATTACTCTTCCTATTTAAGAATATTAAACAAGCGATATGTCTACAAACGAAATTAACCAATCAGAAAATAAAATACGTTTTTCAAGTTGAACATTGACGTCAACATTGCAACATACAATACCCAGAAAAATAATAGTATTAATAAAAGTGGGCAATTATCCTTCTTATCATATAAATAAATAAAAGACTCACTTAAATACATCGACATAATCCTCAGCAACATAGTCCCCTTCTATGGGATTCGCAAATCATCAATAATATCCGATGCTTTTCTGTATAACGTCTTGCGATTGGCTTAGAAATTTACGTATTATCCCTTTCCACGCCTTCATTAATATAAAATCTTTTACAAAATGCATATTCTTTTACTTTGACAGTTCTCATCTGCTTTAATCAACGTAAGAAACTGTCTATATAACTTCTGAGTAAACTAGTAGATGCGCGTTGGATTCATCAGGATATACAAACTTATAAATGTTTTCCTCGTTTAATAGGACTAGACAAAGGCCTGAATCTTCGAAAAGTTTTTGTTCTGCTCGAATGCTATATCCATATCCAGCATAGTATGAATACTTACGAATTGTTTATGTCACAACACTTTTGATATTTTCATTTCCTTTATTGTTTTAGGCAATTTAAATAATGCTTTTCAAAACTATAGACAGAAAGTCTTTTTTCACCTAAAACTGAGAAAACTATTTAAAACAATATATGATAATTTCAGAAATTCTAAATCATTACTCTTGTTACTCACAGTGCAATGATTTTTTTTTAATTTTAACGTTTTCAGAAATAATACTTTAACTAGTGAGACCTATGGAAATTCCACAGGGCACTCATTCATATGTAATATATTGATGTTGGCATTTTGTAGATGGTCAGTGTAAATAAGCACGACATGATATTATTGTAGTTTTTTGTTAAAAATGCAAAACTATCCATCTAAGCTAGCACGGACGCCCGGTAAAGCCCGATCGTAAAGTACGCTTAAATATCAGATTTTAATTCTTGCAGATTTCGTATATAGTACTATAGATTTAATGTTCTATCAGTTTTATATGTTATAAAGTTGCGATTTCAAAAATAAAAGAATATATCCATATGACTTGGGTGCATTAGCTTAAATCGAAACTGAAATAAAAACTTATAGAAAAAATATATAAACCGAAAACAAAACTTATGAAGAATTCTTGATAAAATGATTTATTAAAAAATAGATGATTTAAGTGCCATCAGCTATAGTCGAAACCGAAATCAAAACTTATGAAGAATTTTGGTAAACTTATTAATGAAAAGAAAAAGAGCATAGCAATTAAACGATCTGGATGTAAGCGTAACACACAAAAGAACACGCATTCTATCGTATTAATATATATATAATAAGTTTTAATATTTCATTTATTAAATCGCGAGAGAACCGAAACCGAACACTTCATGCTAAAAGATTTACACTAACCGAATTTAACACTTTTAATTTTTAAGTCTAATTAATCAGGTACACGTATTTGAAATTTTAAGTGTGTTGGCCTTATCGTATATACATAATCGGCGCATAGAGCGTAATGTATAGATTCTCAAGATTTGCATTCCTCACATTAATTATTTATCGGGTGTCTATCTATGGCTTTGTGAGAAGATATTCATTAGAGGTACACTTACTTAATGGCAATCTAAACTTGATATCAGAACTATTAAAAATAAGTTATAAATTTTTAAACGATTACGTGTGAAGTCCTTTCAACAACAACAAAAAAATTACATGCGGCCGCAGCTGAGATCGAATTCACTACCCGGCTTTGTAGTGTACTTCAAATCTTGTCCGTAGCCGAACACGTGATGCTTTGCCAGTGCTAACAAGGGTATTTTTATCGTGACGCCATCCCTAGATAGGTTGCCTACGACGACTTCAGAAGTCCCATCTACTCTCGAGAGAATGATAGACCGCTACAGTTTCCCATCCTGGTATTTTGCATCGCGTTATATGCAGCGTCTCGCCTTCCTAAATGGTCACCCATCTGTTACTGGCCAGAGTCAACGTTGCTTAACTTCGTTGATCTACCGTGAACCGGGATGTCAACGTGATTGCGCCGTATATAAACTAAATACCAGGACCATAAAAATAAGTTATAAATTCATAAACGATGACTTGTGAACTCTCCTCAACATTTGTGAAAAGCAAATACAAACCAAACAATTATAAGTTTTAACATGAAAAAACAATTCCATGTATAAGTTAAACGTAAAATGATTCTAAATTATAGGAACTATTCATTGATTTTTAGCGCTAACACTAAATCCGTCTTATAAGGTTATATAATTACATTCAACCTCAAAGAATGTATAATAGAAACCATATAATCCGTCAGTGAATCGTTGAATGTTTATACAAAACTGATACTTTGCTCTTAAATTTGGTGCAATTGATTTCTTTGTTGTTTTCTACTAACTCTCTCTTTAAAATGTTCAGACGTTGTCATGTGAGAAAAATGAACTTTTCCGGCTGCTTTGTAGGATGTCATAGGGAAACAAGAAGAGGACTGATAAATGTAGAAGACGATACGGAATAAATAAATAGAACAAGTACATAATTTCGAACGCAAAATAAATATCAGTGAGGGGCACCGCCAAAAAACAACAATACAGGAAACGATGAAGCTAGAAAAAAGTAAGGAACGAAAACAGGACGAAAAAGATCTCCCTAGATAATTTATAATTGCAGGAGAAGATAATCACGAAGAAATCTTGACATGGCTTAGAATACACGAAAACAGAGCAACACAAACAATACTGACAGCTGCACCAAACAATGCGATTTGAACTAAACAGATACTTATAAAAATGAAGCAGAGAGACACAGTAAATGTAGACTCTGTATAAAAAGACAGAAGACAAGAAAGCTAATAAACAAAAACAAAAAAGAAAAAAAAAACTAATGAAAGGAAAGTATCACAAGTTAGGTAAGAAAGGGAATACTACTAAAGAATGAAATCCCAAACAAAAGTATCGGGCAGCAAATGAGAATCTACGAAACATATCCGCTGGCTACAATGCAAGTGAGCAAATGTTTATAGAACATATCAAACAGATCCTCAAGAGAGGCTGATTCACAGTTCGAGAGGTTATTAAAAATATATAAATGAAAGAAGCATCGCTTAGTGGGATCACACATTTATAAACTGGCAAAAACAGAAATATTGAAATGAAAGAGACGAAGACAAGGAAATCAGATAACTCAATGAATATCCTTAGACATAAAATGATTAATGTATGAGTATAAAAAGAAGTACACTTACGCAGAGATGAAAACATTGGAATGTATCACACTCAAAATAATAATAATAATAATAATAATAATAATAATAATAATAATAATAATAATATATGCAGTGGCAAATCTCTAAGCAATCTAGTCAGAATAGAAAAGAAAAAAAAACTAGCCATAAAATGAATATACACAGCCCGACAAAAAAGATAAAATTGTAAATAGGATAAAAAAGGCAAAAAAAAACTATGAACGTATGGAAATCTAACTCGCAAAAAGTAAATCATTAATGTGAAGAGTTGAACAAAAACATAGTGACTTTCTGTGAGTAACCTGTAGTTATAACCTGTGACAACTATTAGTGAGTTTATACTACTACTACTACTGCTACTACTACTACTACTACTAATAATAATAATAATAATAATAATAATAACAATAATAATAATAATAATAAATACATATTCTAAAGTCATACAAAAACTCACAATCGACATACCTTTTGTTACTAGTGATCAAATAATAATAGTAATAATAATAATAATAATAATAATAATAATAATAACTAGCGGGACCTGTGGAAATTCCACAGTGGACTATTTCATGTGTAATATATTAATCTTTGGATTTTTGTAGATGTTCAGCGTAAACAGAGACACCCTGGTATTAATGTAGTTCTTTTGTAAAACCTGATAAAGTGGATATATATGATTGCAGGGATGCCTGGCATAGCCTGGTCGTAAAATATGTATGAATATAATATTTTAATTTATACATGTTTCGTATATATTACTATAAGAGTCATTTTTCGATGCATTCTTATATATATATATATATATATATATATATATATATATATATATATATATTATAAAGTTGTAATTTAAAAAATAAAGATATATCCATATGGCTTGTGTGTATCAGTTTGAATCGAAACCGACACCAAAACTTATGAAGAAAAAATATATGTATGTATTACTTGAGTTCCTTCAGCTATAATCGAAACCGAACCAGAACTTATAAGGAATTATTGGTAAAATTATTTATTACAAGAACTGTAAAGGCATAGGAATTAAACGACAGACACTCGGAAGAAAAAAATAAATGTGACACAGAAAATACCACACCCGCTATTGTATTAATATATAGATAAAAATATTTTATGTACCAAAAACAGTTTTTCATGAAACTATTTTAGTTAAAACAATGTTGTAATAAAAATAATTTATTTAGAAAAAGGAACTGTTATTTAATAAATAAATAAATAAATTAATAATAATAATAATAACAATAACAATAACAATAACAATAATAAACAAGGCGTATACTAAAGTTAGATAAACACTCACGATCCACCTACATTTTATACCTGTGATCTCATATGGCTAACGATGTGTAAACGTCTGTCACCGTCGACAGGGTCGATATACTAAATTACTGGTCGCTTTATTCATACTGTGCTAGGCATAGATGTAGATGTGTTACATTTGTTTGAAACATGATAACTATGATCGTGTGCCGTACTAAATACCCGCAAGTAAATAATGAATAATCAATATTGCTCCCTTGTCCACTTTACACGTTTTCATCTAGGTAATTATTATTACGGCGTTTTTTCTTTGTTTTCGTGTGAGTCTGCATCCCTACTGGAAGGTAAGTCGAATTTCTAATAGTATTTCTAGCAGTTCATTATTTTTTGTATTAGAAATCAGTAGAATTTGCCCGTTGCATTTGCCTAGATCTACCTTGAATCTAGCTTATATAAAAAGTAAAAAAAACACGTTCGAAAGTAATTCGACATCAAATTAATATAAAGAAATATGATTTTGTAATAAATTGCGGTGCTTTTTGTCATCTATTATTTGTGCTAGTATCACTAACTATACGTAAATTGTTTTATAAATGGAGACGGTATACTTTTATTTCGCTTACTTATCTATGCGGTCTCATACGAGGTTTTTTAAAACATTGATTTTTTAGTTAGAAAATACACAAAATTTAGTTGGAATATAGACAGTCTTTTTATACATCTAGTATGAAACACTAAATCTAGTATGAAAATTAAATCAAGTATGACACAATAAATCTAGTATGAAACACTAAATCTAGTATGGAACACTAAATTTAGTATGAAACAATAGATCTAGTATGAAACACTAAATCTAGTATGAAACAATAAATCTAGTATGAAACAATACATCTAGTACGAACCCATAAATCTAGTATTTTTTACAACATAGATTTTTTAGTGAGAAAATACACAAATTTTAGTTGGAATATAGACTGTATTTTTATACATCTAGTATGAAAGACTAAATTAGTATGAAACACTAAATCTAGTATGAAACAATAAATCTAGTATGAAACAATAAATCTAGTATGAAACAATAAATCTAGTATGAAACAATAGATCTAGTATGAAACAATAAATCTAGTATGAAACAATAGATCTAGTATGAAACAATAGATCTAGTATGAAACAATAAATCTAGTATGAAACAATAGGTCTAGTATGAAACAATAAATCTAGTATGAAACAATAAATCTAGTATGACACAATAAATCTAGTATGAAACAATAAATCTAGTATGAAACAATAGATCTAGTATGAAACAATAAATCTAGTATGAAACAATAAATCTAGTATGAAACAATAAATCTAGTATGAAACAATAGATCTAGTATGAAACAATAGATCTAGTATGAAACGATAAATCTAGTATGAAACAATACATCTAGTATGAAACAATAAATCTAGTATGAAACAATAGATCTAGTATGGAACAATAAATCTAGTATGAAACAATAAATCTAGTATGAAACAATAAATCTAGTATGAAACAATAGATCTAGTATGAAACAATAAATCTAGTATGAAACAATAAATCTAGTATGAAACAATAGATCTAGTATGAAACAATAAATCTAGTATGAAACAATAAATCTAGTATGAAACAATAGATCTAGTATGAAACAATAGATCTAGTATGAAACAATAAATCTAGTATGAAACAATAGATCTAGTATGAAACAATGAATCTAGTATGAAACAATAAATCTAGTATGAAACAATAGTTCTAGTATGAAACAATAGATCTAGTATGAAACAATAAATCTAGTATGAAACAATAGATCTAGTATGAAACAATAAATCTTGTATGAAACAATAAATCTAGTATGAAACAATAAATCTAGTATGAAACAATAAATCTAGTATGAAACAATAGATCTAGTATGAAACAATAAATCTAGTATGAAACAATAAATCTAGTATGAAACAATAGATCTAGTATGAAAGAAACAATCTAGTATAAAACAATAGATCTAGTATGAAACAATAAATCTAGTATAAAACAATAAATCTAGTATGAAACAATAAATCTAGTATTCAAACAATAGATCTAGTATGAAACAATAAATCTAGTATGAAACAATACATCTAGTATGAAACAATAGATCTAGTATGAAACAATAAATCTAGTATGAAACAATAGATCTAGTATGAAACAATAAATCTAGTATGAAACAATAAATCTAGTATGAAACAATAGATCTAGTATGAAACAATAAATCTAGTATGAAACAATAAATCTAGTATGAAACAATAGATCTAGTAT
Organism: Euprymna scolopes; assembly: GCF_053919585.1. Classification (NCBI taxonomy): domain Eukaryota; kingdom Metazoa; phylum Mollusca; class Cephalopoda; order Sepiida; family Sepiolidae; genus Euprymna; species Euprymna scolopes. The sequence continues at coordinate 11,630,613 of NC_136484.1, read as the reverse complement.
GAAACAATAGATCTAGTATGAAACAATAGATCTAGTATGAAACAATAGATCTAGTATGAAACAATAAATCTAGTATGAAACAATAGATCTAGTATGAAACAATAAATCTAGTATGAAACAATAAATCTAGTATGAAACAATAAATCTAGTATGAAACAATAAATCTAGTATGAAACAATAAATCTAGTATGAAACAATAGATCTAGTATGAAACAATAAATCTAGTATGAAACAATAAATCGAGTATGAAACAATAGATCTAGTATGAAACAATAAATCTAGTATGAAACAATAAATCTAGTATGAAACAATAAATCTAGTATGAAAAAATAGATCTAGTATGAAACAATAAATCTAGTATGAAGCAATAGATCTAGTATGAAACAATAGATCTAGTATGAAACAATAAATCTAGTATGAAACAATAAATCTAGTATGAAACAATAAATCCAGTATGAAACAATAAATCTAGTATGAAACAATAGATCTAGTATGAAACAATAAATCTAGTATGAAACAATAAATCTAGTATGAAACAATACATCTAGTATGAAACAATAAATCTAGTCTGAAACAATAAATCTAGTATTTTTTGAAACATTGATTTTTTAGTGAGAAAATACACAATTTTAGTTGGAATATAGACTGTATTTTTGTACATCTAGTATGAAAGACTAAATCTAGTATGAAACAATAAATCTTGTATGAAACAATAAATCTAGTATGAAACAATAAATCTAGTATGAAACAATAGATCTAGTATGAAACAATAAATCTAGTATGAAACAATAAATCTAGTATGAAACAATAAATCTAGTATTTTTTAAAACATTGATTTTTAAGTGAGAAAATACACAAATTTTAGTTGGAATATAGACTGTATTTTTATACATCTAGTATGAAAGACTAAATTAGTATGAATCACTAAATCTAGTATGAAACAATGAATCTAGTATGAAACAATAAATCTAGTATGAAACAATAAATCTAGTATGAAACAATACATCTAGTATGAAACAATAAATCTAGTATTAAACAATAAATCTAGTATTTTTTTAAACATTGATTTTTTAGTGAGAAAATACACAAATTTTAGTTGGAATATAGACTGTATTTTTATACATCTAGTATGAAAGACTAAATTAGTATGAATCACTAAATCTTGTATGAAACAATAAATCTAGTATGAAACCATTAATCTAGTATGAAACAATAAATCTAGTATGAAACAATAGATCTAGTATGAAACAATAAATCTAGTATGAAACAATAAATCTAGTATGAAACAATAAATCTATTATGAAACAATAAATCTAGTATGAAACAATAAATCTAGTATGAAACAATAGATCTAGTATGAAACAATAAATCTAGTATGAAACAATAAATCTAGTATGAAACAATAGATCTAGTTTGAAACAATAAATCTAGTATGAAACAATAAATCTAGTATGAAACAATAAATCTAGTATGAAACAATAAATCTAGTATTTTTTAAAACATTGATTTTTTAGTGAGAAAATGCACAAATTTTAGTTGGAATATAGACTGTATTTTTATACATCTAGTATGAAAGACTAAATTAGTATGAAACACTAAATCTAGTATGAAACAATAAATCTAGTATGAAACAATAGATCTAGTATGAAACAATAGATCTAGTATGAAACAATAGATCTAGTATGAAACAATAAATCTAGTATGAAACAATAAATCTAGTATGAAACAATAAATCTAGTATGAAACAATAGATCTAGTATGAAACAATAGATCTAGTATGGAACAATAAATCTAGTATGAAACAATAAATCTAGTATGAAACAATAAATCTAATATGAAACAATAAATCTAGTATGAAACAATGGATCTAGTATGAAACAATAAATCTAGTATGAAACAATAAATCTAGTATGAAACAATAAATCTAGTATGAAACAATAGATCTAGTATTTTTAAAACATTGCTTTTTTAGTTAGAAAATACACAGATTTTAGTTGAAATATAGACTGTATTTTTATACATCTAGTATGAAGCAATAAATCTAGTATGAAACACTAAATTTGTATGAAACAATAAATCAAGTATGAAACAATAAATCTAGTATGAAACAATAGATCTAGTATGAAACAATAAATCTAGTATGAAACAATAAATCTAGTATGAAACAATAGATCTAGTATGAAACAATAAATCTAGTATGAAACAATAGATCTAGTATGAAACAATAAATCTAGTATTAAACAATAGATCTAGTATGAAACAATAAATCTAGTATTAAACAATAGATCTAGTATGAAACAATAAATCTAGTATGTAACAATAGATCTAGTATGAAACAATAAATCTAGTATGAAACAATAGATCTAGTATGAAACAATAAATCTAGTATGAAACAATAAATCTAGTATGAAACACTAAATTAGTATAAAACAATAGATCTAGTATGAAACAATAAATCTAGTATGAAACAATAAATCTAGTATGAAACAATAAATCTAGTATGAAACAAAAGATCTAGTATGAAACAATAGATCTAGTATGAAACAATTAATCTAGTATGAAACAATAGATCTAGTATTAAACAATAAATCTAGTATGAAACAATAAATCTAGTTTGAAACAATAAATCTAGTATGAAACAATAGATCTAGTATGAAACAATAGATCTAGTATGAAACAATAAATCTAGTATGAAACAATAAATCTAGTATGAAACAATAAATCTAGTATGAAACAATAAATCTAGTATGAAACAATAGATCTAGTATGAAACAATAAATCTAGTATGAAACAATAAATCTAGTATGAAACAATAAATCTAGTATGAAACCATAGATCGTGTATGAAACAATAAATCTAGTATGAAACAATAAATCTAGTATGAAACAATAGATCTAGTATGAAACAATAAATCTAGTATTCAACAATAAATCTAGTATGAAACAATAGATCTAGTATGAAACAATAGATCTAGTATGAAACAATAGATCTAGTATGAAACAATAAATCTAGTATGAAACAATAAATCTAGTATGAAACAATAGATCTAGTATGAAACAATAGATCTAGTATGAAACAATAAATCTAGTATGAAACAATAAATCTAGTATGAAACAATAAATCTAGTATGAAACAATAAATCTAGTATGAAACAATAGATCTAGTATGAAACAATAAATCTTGTATGAAACAATAAATCTAGTATGAAACAATAGATCTAGTATGAAACAATAAATCTAGTATGAAACAATAAATCTAGTATGAAACAATAAATCGAGTATGAAACAATAGATCTAGTATGAAACACTAAATCTAGTATGAAACAATAAATCTAGTATGAAACAATAAATCTAGTATGAAAAAATAGATCTAGTATGAAACAATAGATCTAGTATGAAGCAATAGATCTAGTATGAAACAATAGATCTTGTATGAAACAATAAATCTAGTATGAAACAATAAATCTAGTATGAAACAATAAATCCAGTATGAAACAATAAATCTAGTATGAAACAATAGATCTAGTATGAAACAATAAATCTAGTATGAAACAATAAATCTAGTATGAAACAATACATCTAGTATGAAACAATAAATCTAGTATGAAACAATAAATCTAGTATTTTTTGAAACATTGATTTTTTAGTGAGAAAATACAGAAATTTCAGTTGGAATATAGACTGTATTTTTGTACATCTAGTATGAAAGACTAAATCTAGTATGAAACAATAAATCTAGTATGAAACAATAAATCTAGTATGAAACAATAAATCTAGTATGAAACAATAGATCTAGTATGAAACAATAAATCTAGTATGAAACAATAAATCTAGTATTTTTTAAAACATTGATTTTTTAGTTAGAAAATACACAAATTTTAGTTGGAATATAGACTGTATGTTTATACATCTAGTATGAAAGACTAAATTAGTATGAATCACTAAATCTAGTATGAAACAATAAATCTAGTATGAAACAATAAATCTAGTATGAAACAATAAATCTAGTATGAAACAATACATCTAGTATGAAACAATAAATCTAGTATTAAACAATAAATCTAGTATTTTTTAAAACATTGATTTTTTAGTGAGAAAATACACAAATTTTAGTTGGAATATAGACTGTATTTTTATACATCTAGTATGAAAGACTAAATTATTATGAATCACTAAATCTTGTATGAAACAATAAATCTAGTATGAAACAATACATCTAGTATGAATCACTAAATCTTGTATGAAACAATAAATCTAGTATGAAACCATTAATCTAGTATGAAACAATAAATCTAGTATGAAACAATAGATCTAGTATGAAACAATAAATCTAGTATGAAACAATAGATCTAGTATGAAACAATAAATCTAGTATGAAACAATAAATCTATTATGAAACAATAAATCTAGTATGAAACAATAAATCTAGTATGAAACAATAGATCTAGTATGAAACAATAAATCTAGTATGAAACAATAAATCTAGTATGAAACAATAGATCTAGTATGAAACAATAAATCTAGTATGAAACAATAGATCTATTATGAAACAATAAATCTAGTATGAAACAATAAATCTAGTATGAAACAATAAATCTAGTATGAAACAATAGATCTAGTATGAAACAATAGATCTAGTATGAAACAATAAATCTAGTATGAAACAATACATTTAGTATGAAACAATAAATCTAGTATGAAACAATAGATCTAGTATGAAACAATAAATCTAGTAGTAAACAATAAATCTAGTATGAAACAATAAATCTAGTATGAAACAATAGATCTAGTATGAAACAATAAATCTAGTATGAAACAATAAATCTAGTATGAAACAATAGATCTAGTATGAAACAATAAATCTAGTATGAAACAATAAATCTAGTATGAAACAATAGATCTAGTATGAAACAATAGATCTAGTATGAAACAATAAATCTAGTATGAAACAATAGATCTAGTATGAAACAATAAATCTAGTATGAAACAATAAATCTAGTATGAAACAATAGTTCTAGTATGAAACAATAGATCTAGTATGAAACAATAAATCTAGTATGAAACAATAGATCTAGTATGAAACAATAAATCTTGTATGAAACAATAAATCAAGTATGAAACAATAAATCTAGTATGAAACAATAAATCTAGTATGAAACAATAGATCTAGTATGAAACAATAAATCTAGTATGAAACAATAAATCTAGTATGAAACAATAGATCTAGTATGAAACAAACAATCTTGTATGAAACAATAGATCTAGTATGAAACAATAAATCTAGTATGAAACAATAAATCTAGTATGAAACAATAAATCTAGTATTCAAACAATAGATCTAGTATGAAACAATAAATCTAGTATGAAACACTACATCTAGTATGAAACAATAGATCTAGTATGAAACAATACATCTAGTATGAAACAATAGATCTAGTATGAAACAATAAATCTAGTATGAAACAATAAATCTAGTATGAAACAATAGATCTAGTATGAAACAATAAATCTAGTATGAAACAATAAATCTAGTATGAAACAATAGATCTAGTATGAAACAATAGATCTAGTATGAAACAATAGATCTAGTATGAAACAATAAATCTAGTATGAAACAATAAATCTAGTATGAAACAATAGATCTAGTATGAAACAATAAATCTAGTATGAAACAATAAATCTAGTATGAAACAATAAATCTAGTATGAAACAATAAATCTAGTATGAAACAATAAATCTAGTATGAAACAATAGATCTAGTATGAAACAATAAATCTAGTATGAAACAATAAATCTAGTATGAAACAATAAATCTAGTATGAAACAATAGATCTAGTATGAAACAATAAATCTAGTATGAAACAATAAATCGAGTATGAAACAATAGATCTAGTATGAAACAATAAATCTAGTATGAAACAATAAATCTAGTATGAAACAATAAATCTAGTATGAAAAAATAGATCTAGTATGAAACAATAGATCTAGTATGAAGCAATAGATCTAGTATGAAACAATAGATCTAGTATGAAACAATAAATCTAGTATGAAACAATAAATCTAGTATGAAACAATAAATCCAGTATGAAACAATAAATCTAGTATGAAACAATAGATCTAGTATGAAACAATAAATCTAGTATGAAACAATAAATCTAGTATGAAACAATACATCTAGTATGAAACAATAAATCTAGTATGAAACAATAAATCTAGTATTTTTTGAAACATTGATTTTTAGTGAGAAAATACACAATTTTAGTTGGAATATAGACTGTATTTTTGTACATCTAGTATGAAAGACTAAATTAGTATGAAACAATAAATCTTGTATGAAACAATAAATCTAGTATGAAACAATAAATCTAGTATGAAACAATAGATCTAGTATGAAACAATAAATCTAGTATGAAACAATAAATCTAGTATGAAACAATAAATCTAGTATTTTTTAAAACATTGATTTTTTAGTGAGAAAATACACAAATTTTAGTTGGAATATAGACTGTATTTTTATACATCTAGTATGAAAGACTAAATTAGTATGAATCACTAAATCTAGTATGAAACAATAAATCTAGTATGAAACAATACATCTAGTATGAAACAATAAATCAAGTATTAAACAATAAATCTAGTATTTTTTAAAACATTGATTTTTTAGTGAGAAAATACACAAATTTTAGTTGGAATATAGACTGTATTTTTATACATCTAGTATGAAAGACTAAATTAGTATGAATCACTAAGTCTTGTATGAAACAATAAATCTAGTATGAAACCATTAATCTAGTATGAAACAATAAATCTAGTATGAAACAATAGATCTAGTATGAAACAATAAATCTAGTATGAAACAATAAATCTAGTATGAAACAATAAATCTAGTATGAAACAATAAATCTATTATGAAACAATAAATCTAGTATGAAACAATAAATATAGTATGAAACAATAGATCTAGTATGAAACAATAAATCTAGTATGAAACAATAAATCTAGTATGAAACAATAGATCTAGTTTGAAACAATAAATCTAGTATGAAACAATAAATCTAGTATGAAACAATAAATCTAGTATTTTTTGAAACATTGATTTTTTAGTGAGAAAATGCACAAATTTTAGTTGGAATATAGACTGTATTTTTATACATCTAGTATGAAAGACTAAATTAGTATAAAACACTAAATCTAGTATGAAACAATAAATCTAGTATGAAACAATAGATCTAGTATGAAACAATACATCTAGTATGAAACAATAGATCTAGTATGAAACAATAGATCTAGTATGGAACAATAAATCTAGTATGAAACAATAAATCTAGTATGAAACAATAAATCTAATATGAAACAATAAATCTAGTATGAAACAATAGATCTAGTATGAAACAATAAATCTAGTATGAAACAATAAATCTAGTATGAAACAATAAATCTAGTATGAAACAATAGATCTAGTATTTTTAAAACATTGCTTTTTTAGTTAGAAAATACACAAATTTAAGTTGAAATATAGACTGTATTTTTATACATCTAGTATGAAGCAATAAATCTAGTATGAAACACTAAATTAGTATGAAACAATAAATCAAGTATGAAACAATAAATCTAGTATGAAACAATAGATCTAGTATGAAACAATAAATCTAGTATGAAACAATAAATCTAGTATGAAACAATAGATCTAGTATGAAACAATAGATCTAGTATGAAACAATAAATCTAGTATTAAACAATAGATCTAGTATGAAACAATAAATCTTGTATTAAACAATAGATCTAGTATGAAACAATAAATCTAGTATGAAACAATAGATCTAGTATGAAACAATAAATCTAGTATGAAACAATAGATCTAGTATGAAACAATAAATCTAGTATGAAACAATAGATCTAGTATGAAACACTAAATTAGTATGAAATAATAGATCTAGTATGAAACAATAAATCTAGTATGAAACAATAAATCTAGTATGAAACAATAAATCTAGTATGAAACAATAGATCTAGTATGAAACAATAGATCTAGTATGAAACAATTAATCTAGTATGAAACAATAGATCTAGTATGAAACCATAAATCTTGTATGAAACAATAAATCTAGTATGAAACAATAAATCTAGTATGAAACAATAAATCTAGTATGAAACAATAGATCTAGTATGAAACAATAAATCCAGTATGAAACAATAGATCTAGTATGAAACAATAGATCTAGTATGAAACAATAAATCTAGTATGAAACAATAAATCTAGTATGAAACAATAAATCTAGTATGAAACAATAGATCTAGTATGAAACAATAAATCTAGTATGAAACAATAAATCTAGTATGAAACAATAAATCTAGTATGAAACCATAGATCGTGTATGAAACAATAAATCTAGTATGAAACAATAAATCTAGTATGAAACAATAGATCTAGTATGAAACAATAAATCTAGTATGAAACAATAAATCTAGTATGAAACAATAGATCTAGTATTAAACAATAGATCTAGTATGAAACAATAGATCTAGTATGAAACAATAAATCTAGTATGAAACAATAAATCTAGTATGAAACAATAGATCTAGTATGAAACAATAGATCTAGTATGAAACAATAAATCTAGTATGAAACAATAGATCTAGTATGAAACAATAAATCTAGTATGAAACAATAAATCTAGTATGAAACAATAGATCTAGTATGAAACAATAAATCTTGTATGAAACAATAAATCTAGTATGAAACAATAGATCTTGTATGAAACAATGAATCTAGTATGAAACAATAAATCTAGTATGAAACAATAAATCGAGTATGAAACAATAGATCTAGTATGAAACACTAAATCTAGTATGAAACAATAAATCTAGTATGAAACAATAAATCTAGTATGAAAAAATAGATCTAGTATGAAACAATAGATCTAGTATGAAGCAATAGATCTAGTATGAAACAATAGATCTTGTATGAAACAATAAATCTAGTATGAAACAATAAATCCAGTATGAAACAATAAATCTAGTATGAAACAATAGATCTAGTATGAAACAATAAATCTAGTATGAAACAATAAATCTAGTATGAAACAATACATCTAGTATGAAACAATAAATCTAGTATGAAACAATAAATCTAGTATTTTTTGAAACATTGATTTTTTAGTGAGAAAATACACAAATTTTAGTTGGAATATAGACTGTATTTTTGTACATCTAGTATGAAAGACTAAATCTAGTATGAAACAATAAATCTAGTATGAAACAATAAATCTAGTATGAAACAATAAATCTAGTATGAAACAATAAATCTAGTATGAAACAATGAATCTAGTATGAAACAATAAATCTAGTATGAAACAATAGATCTAGTATGAAACAATAAATCTAGTATGAAACAATAAATCTAGTATGAAACAATAAATCTAGTATTTTTTAAAACATTGATTTTTTAGTTAGAAAATACACAAATTTTAGTTGGAATATAGACTGTATTTTTATACATCTAGTATGAAAGACTAAATTAGTATGAATCACTAAATCTAGTATGAAACAATAAATCTAGTATGAAACAATAAATCTAGTATGAAACAATAAATCTAGTATGAAACAATACATCTAGTATGAAACAATAAATCTAGTATTAAACAATAAATCTAGTATTTTTTAAAACATTGATTTTTTAGTGAGAAAATACACAAATTTTAGTTGGAATATAGACTGTATTTTTATACATCTAGTATGAAAGACTAAATTATTATGAATCACTAAATCTTGTATGAAACAATAAATCTAGTATGAAACCATTAATCTAGTATGAAACAATAAATCTAGTATGAAACAATAGATCTAGTATGAAACAATAAATCTAGTATGAAACAATAAATCTAGTATAAAACAATAAATCTAGTATGAAACAATAAATCTATTATGAAACAATAAATCTAGTATGAAACAATAAATCAAGTATAAAACAATAGATCTAGTATGAAACAATAAATCTAGTATGAAACAATAAATCTAGTATGAAACAATAGATCTAGTATGAAACAATAAATCTAGTATGAAACAATAAATCTAGTATGAAACAATAAATCTAGTATGAAACAATAAATCTAGTATTTTTTAAAACATTGATTTTTTAGTGAGAAAATGCACAAATTTTAGTTGGAATATAGACTGTATTTTTATACATCTAGTATGAAAGACTACATTAGTATGAAACACTAAATCTAGTATGAAACAATAAATCTAGTATGAAACAATAGATCTAGTATGAAACAATAGATCTAGTATGAAACAATAAATCTTGTATGAAACAATAAATCTAGTATGAAACAATAAATCTAGTATGAAACAATAGATCTAGTATGAAACAATAGATCTAGTATGGAACAATAAATCTAGTATGAAACAATAAATCTAGTATGAAACAATAAATCTAGTATGAAACAATAAATCTAGTATGAAACACTAGATCTAGTATGAAACAATAAATCTAGTATGAAACAATAAATCTAGTATGAAACAATAAATCTAGTATGAAACAATAGATCTAGTATTTTTAAAACATTGCTTTTTTAGTTAGAAAATACACAAATTTTAGTTGAAATATAGACTGTATTTTTATACATCTAGTATGAAGCAATAAATCTAGTATGAAACACTAAATTAGTATGAAACAATAAATCAAGTATGAAACAATAAATCTAGTATGAAACAATAAATCTAGTATGAAACAATAAATCTAGTATGAAACAATAAATCTAGTATGAAACAATAGATCTAGTATGAAACAATAAATCTAGTATGAAACAATAGATCTAGTATGAAACAATAAATCTAGTATTAAACAATAGATCTAGTATGAAACAATAAATCTAGTATGAAACAATAGATCTAGTATGAAACAATAAATCTAGTATGAAACAATAGATCTAGTATGAAACAATAAATCTAGTATTAAACAATAAATCTAGTATGAAACAATAGATCTAGTATTTTTAAAACATTGCTTTTTTAGTTAGAAAATACACAAATTTTAGTTGAAATATAGACTGTATTTTTATACATCTAGTATGAAGCAATAAATCTAGTATGAAACACTAAATTAGTATGAAACAATAAATCTAGTATTTTTTTAAACATTGAGTTTTTAGTTAGAAAAATACACGAATTTAATTGGAATATAGACTGTATTTTTATACATCTAGTATGAAACAATAATCTAGTATTGAACACCGAATGTAGTATCAGTGGCGGCTCGTGCATGGAACTGTGGGACTGCAGCACCCCCAAATTATTTCTACACAATATTAATGATAAAATTAAAAATAATACGTTTGTTATTTTATTATTATTATTTTATTTTTTCTATGTGTACATTATAAAATCATTAAGTTAACTGTCGGTATCTACAAATTCATATAAAAATAAAAATAAAATTTGCTTGGAGCTGTGAAATTCACAGTTACACATTCTTAATGAAATTCTCTTCTGCGCATGCGCACTGATAGACAGCCGATAACGGCCGCTGGGGAACTGTCGCTTCCCGCAGTTCCGCGTCTCAGATGCTCGTGAAATTCGGTGTTTGCTTAGAGTGTGCGCTTGTACTTATAAATATAATAACATTTTGTTAATAAAAAAAAAATAGGTGGATTATTTACATTTTTTTTAATTATTATTAAAATGTGCATATAACATGTTCTTGTATATAAATTATTGTGCTTTCTTTCTTTTTTTAAATACGCACACTTTTAGCGTTGCGATTTAATTCGGTAGCGGACGGAAATATATAATAAGCATAACCTGTTTTTTTTTGGTTTGTTTTTTTTTGTTTTTTTTTAAGTATTCGGGGATTTAGCAGTGAAGCTAACACGCGACTAAGGGTAAAAATCAAATATACAATAAATAAATATTACCATGAAATAAAATTACTTTTCCATCTACCTGCCTTTTTGTTTGTTTGTTTTAAATACTTTTAAATGCTATTTATTTTGCAACAACTAAACTTTACAAAAAAACAAAAAACAAAAAACAAAAAAAACAGAGAAAAACTGTTTACATTTTTCCCTAGAAGCAAACAAACAAACAAGCGAAGAAACATTTTATGTTGAAAATACATTTTAGTTAGAAATCTTTTTAACTTGTATGTTTTAGATATAAATTTTTTTAGCATTTATTTGCCTCCAACGAGGACAATGTTAGAAGTTTTACACTTTGAAAAATGTTTTTTTTTTTTTTGCACAAGGCTTTTTTAAATTAAAATGTATTTGTAAATAAAGAAACAGTTTTTATAATTATGCATTTTGAAACTTTACATTGAATTTGTTAGTAGATGGGGCAGATAATACGCATTAAAAAGTAATTAGAAATCCTTCTGGGCTGAGACAATTTTAATTTTCTGTTTTCTTTGGGGAGAAAGCTACATTAAATTCGATGTTTTATAATGCTTATATATGACACCCTATTTTTAAAATAAATCTCCACTTTATGTCGATTTTTACCGGCATGGCAAGGTCAGTAAATAGCCAAGCGTGTTTGTTCTTTTTATATAAAAAGCAAGTTGTTAAAAGATTTGTAAATAAAATTTTGTTTCTTTAAATATTTTTGTTTGCTTACTATATAAAAATGTAAACTTTTTTATTTTGCATTTTATTCATAAATACGTTTCGTTATGAATACATTTTAAAAATAAATTTTGGAAATAAAACTTATTAAATAAAACGCTATTTTAAAATATTACACTCCTAAATTTCAAAGTTTTTCTTTTTTTGTTTTATAAAAAAATAATTTATTAAAAATTGTAAATAAAATGTATTCTTAAAAATGCTTTTCGTTTGTTTGCAAAAAATACAACCCCCCTCCTAAAAGAACGCAATCTTTTATTCAATCTGAAAAGTTTAAAAGGAATAAATGTATATATTATTTTTATTATTCTATAAAGTGTACACAATTTAAAAAAATATTTTTAATAAAAGTTTTTGCGTATTATCCATTTGTGATTGATTATTTGCCTGTGTTATATATTTGAATCTTTATTTGAATGTTTGTTTATTAGTTGATAAAATATTTCCTTACATATTCGAATTTCTTTTACATGATATTAAAACAATGCGTAAAAATTTTGAAGCAGCAGCACCCCCAATAATCCCAGGCACGACCCGCCACTGTGTAGTATGAAACACTAAATCTAGTATGAAGCAATAAATCTAGTATGAAGCAATAAATCTAGTACGAAACAATAAATCTAGTATGAAACACTAAATCTAGTATGAAGCAATAAATCTAGTATGAAACAATAAATCTAGTATGAAACTCTAAATCTAGTACGAAACAATAAATCTAGTATGAAACACTAAATCTAGTACGAAACAATAAATCTAGTATGAAACAATAAATCTAGTACGAAACAATAAATCTAGTATGAAACAATAAATCTAGTACGAAACAATAAATCTAGTACGAAACAATACATCTAGTATGAAGCAATAAATCTAGTATGAAACAATAAATCTAGTATGAAGCAATAAATCTAGTATGAAACAATAAATCTAGTATGAAGCTGCATAGATAAATAAGCGACATAATTGTATACCGTCTCCATTTAAACAATATTTATGTATATTTAGTGATGCACATGACAAATAAGAGGTGACAAACTGTGGTTTATCAAAAAATCCTATCTTTTTGTACTAATTTGATGTTTGTATGGCTAGGTTATCGTTTTATTATCTTCTTGTTTAGTATCAAGGCACTAACGTTTTGGGTTGTTTACTATCTTTACTTGTATATATATTTATATGCTAATTAAGATCTTATATAATAGTGCTTTACATAGTGTAATGCATTTTATTATCGATATGTTACTAAAATATTAATTTAAAAATCATAAATTATATAGCTTAGGGGTACGTACACGAATAAACAACATTGCCTTAATTTTAAACACCTCTAATAAGAATAACGCTAAATTTACACCGGGTGACAGATATATAAATTTAATTTTTTGTGTGTATTGATATTCATATTAAAATTATTTTTTTTCTGTTTATTTAAAAGTAAAATACAACTTTATTATGCATGGGTCGCGGAATTGCATTCATGTTCAATACATCTAGCTAACTTGCATCTCCTTTTGAACATTCATTTTAATTTATTCCCTATTAGTTCTTTTTCCGTTTTCTTATGGGATGATTAACTGTAGTCAATTAGTACGTGTAATTATATTCATGCAGATATTCTGCATGTTTTATACTCGCGTAATATTTGCGTAAAAAGGTTATAGTAAATTCCTTTCCATATATATTTATTTATGCGTATATGTACCTATTTACAGTGCCTTCCCACGGGACATAGGTAGACACCAAGGTCGTTTTTTAACGTGGAGAAAAGTTATAGAAATAAAAAAAAAAATTGTCTCAGTCGTGAATGACTGCTCCTCCACCGAATGGAGATGCGTATATGTATGTATGTATTTGTTTTTAAAATAATTTCCTACCAATCCTTTCTTTGTGTTTTTTGTCTACCGACATGGAACTTTATATATAGGGTATTCGAACCCATGCGAATGGTAATATCCTGAGGAATTCTCTTCGAAATTTGTCCTGATTCAGTTTTGGGGTATATTATCAATGTTGGTTGCTTATTGTCTTCTTTTGTGGTTCTGTATCTTTTCATTATGACTAAACAAGTCTTCGATATTTAAGTATATTGAACTAAGTATATCCGACTCTGTTGAAATAAAATTCAGAAATTTATTTCGAATATGTGACTTGCATAGCTTAGTTATGAGATACTTCACAATTCACGTCCTTTTACTATTAGACAGATAATTTCGCCCTAGATAAAACGCTTACCTCTAAAGTAATTAGTTACATGATTAGACGACAATGGAAAGAAGATCAACTCATCTCCATATACAACTAAACCTAATCAATGCGTACATATTTCCTAAAATTGACGTAAAGTTGTCCCTTCCAAAAATACATTTACATAGTCCTGAGCGAGTATTCTCCTTCTAGATATTATATTTACTGTCTAAATTGCAAGATATGGTCGGTCACTAAAGTTTATTTTAGAAATGCATAATCTATATATCTATAACAGTGAGAGTGTGAGGACACCTCTCAACCTATATGCTCTACGGAGTTTTTATCTACGGACATGGAATTTGGTATATAAGATATTCAGACATGCAGAGATCTTTTAATACGATTATCATCCATTCAAACAATGTTTAATCATCATGTCAAGCCGGTCTAATTGTTATAGTACCTGATTCCCTTAATTTAGGTTTTGATTTCGATCTCAGTATTTTTTTTTATTTACTTACAACTTATTTATTTACAACTTATTAGAAAAAAAAATCATGCACGTGTCTCAGTTTCTGTATAAATTAATATGTAATATGTATGCGTATTTACGATCAGGCAACGCCGGATGTCTTGCTAGTATACTATATACGAAAATTCCAAGATAGGTCAATCATATCTCGAAAAAAAATGACATCAATTAATTAATGTGAAATGCCGTTTATTCTGATGAAACACTATCAGTAGTAATGCTTGCAACCTAAGGAAATCATTTATATGAATGAGTAAATTATTCATGAATCACTTTCTTTCAGAAATATGCGGAACCACGCGTGTATTTTGAAATTCCTATTCGTCTGTCTACCAATGTTTCATCATGGTAAGTATTACGATTATTTTAAACAGATTATCTTCTTTTGGTTTTGTGTATATTGCCTGATGTTACCACCCTATTTCCGGACATTACAAACCTAACGTAAGAAAAAAGCCTAATCATTTACAATTTTTTTTTACACAGTGGTCACCACTTATCAAGGCCCGGAAGCCACTCAGGGATAAGGCTTATTGCAAGTACATTACGTTAGTGTGGAGATTTGATGAAGTGTTTACTTAAGGGGGTGGTTCATTAGGAATTTGGTAATGTTGGACTTGAACACATCCAAGTTGTAGTCAGGTGGGAAGCAAGCAGACGGAACAGTTCCACAGGCGTGCAGTTTTAAGAAAGAATTACCTGGGTCAAAACAGAACGGGCTCATAAATATGATAGATGCATTTTATGATACTAAGACATAACTCCTTTCCTATAAGGAGAGTAAAACACCTTGAATTAAAACATTGAAAATAATGGCAAATCTTTTATAATTTTTAGTTTTGGAATCCATTGAGATAAGACTTGATAATTTGTGTAATCATTTAATTGCTATGATTATCGTCATAATTGTTTTTGTTTACCATGTTTCTGCCAATGCATCCCCTTTGTTTACCGCAAGGAAAGAGGAATGTAACTATCAAGTCGGTTGCAAAGAATGTGCACCAAAGTTGAGCACCCATGATAGAGCTCGAAAAAGTCTCAATCCTCCCATTACTATATATCTCCGTAAAGCTAATGCATGTCCACGTCTGCTGTATTGGGGTTTTATCTGACAGCGTAAATAAATAACTAGTCTCCCTCTCTATTTACAAAGCATAGAACAGTGAATTTTGAATTGGTGTCGTAAACGTTTGCGACAAAATTGTTTTCTCATTTGACGTTGTATTATTTTACACCAATTAATCTTTACATAATTATTTTTAGCTAAACATGTATCTCGCTCTCTCAAACACAGTGAGAGAGACAGAGAGAGGGAGAGAGTTAAAGAGAGATAGAGAGAGAGGGGGTAGAGAGAGAAGGAGAAAGAGAGAAAGCAATAGAGAGAAGAGTATGAATAAAGCAGGAAAACAACAATATAAACATGTGTACTAATGTATTGAGATGAATTCTTTTATTCAGTAAGGATTGTTGGATAAGTAAACCTCTTTATATTATTGTATTTCGAAGCCGAATGCATTTCAGCAGATGTTGTAAATCGGAAATCTTACTAATATATCCAATTCAAGTATTTCAAATCCCCATTTTGAAGTAACTTTCTTCCGTAGATATTGTCCATAAATACATATGAGTATATGAACACCCTCTTTCATTAACTTACTGTATATTATCTCCAAGAGGGTTAATGCGCATATGCACACATATTAAATGCTCCATGGACTTCGTGATATAAACCTAGCTTTTTATATAAAGTAATCAATATTCCTCTTCTATCAAAAAAGATCACTTTAGTTATCATATGACCTCCCTAACAGTCTTAATATTTTATCTCTCACTGTGTGTCTGTGTCTGTCTGTCTATCTGTCTATGTGTCTGTGTACATTTCCCTACGCAATAACTCTGTCAATTTTTAATCTACAGACTCGAAATTTGATATACAATGTACTGAGCTTAGGGAAAATCGATGTGATAGGTTTTCGGCCAGGAATTTGGCTGATAAGAAGTCAAAGTTCAACGATTTGACTTTTGAGAACTCTTCCAAACTCCTCCGACAATTTTTGGTCTAAACAATTGAAATTTTAGATATAGGTTACTTGGACATCGATCTAACTTAATAACTATATTGGAACCTAAAACAATAAATGTTAAGGGGTGATAATCGGGGTCAAATTAAAAAAAATGACATTCTTTTTTTTTTTGCTCAACATACACCTCCAAACACTCGGGCAACGCCGGGCGAAATGCTAGTATATATATATATATATATATATATATATATATATATATATATATATATATATATATATATATATATATATAATGAATTGATGACAAAGGTTTATATTCCAAATGTCATGATGTTTACCATCCTAAAATGTATTTTGTTCATTCTAATGCCACTGACAATGGTTGAAGGTATCTGTTTCATTGCACGAACACAAATAGAGGGGTGTGATCAAAGGGCAAGAATTCTGTTAAGCTTAAAATTAAAAATTGAATTTTTAATATTTTGCTGAAGGTAAAACATTGTATTAACAGATAATTGAGCGAATTCATTAATTGTAAATAAATAAATTTATAGTCTAAGATTTACGTAATACAAAAGAATTATAATTTACGTAATAATAAATGTATTTATAACAGTAATAAGAAAATAAGTATATATAGATTAGGTTTAGATTAATAAATAATTTAATACACCGAGAATTTAAAATAGTTTGTTTTGTTTATTTAAGTTCGTATATGAAGATATTTGTAGCAGATTATAATCATTTATGTTGGGTAAATATAAATTATAAGTAATATTTTTACTAATAAATAAATAGACTATTTCTTGCAGAATATAGATTAATTAATGACATTAATTAATACGAATCGCGAGTGTTAGTGACTTTATTTCTAAATTCAAACCGGAGTAATTTAAGAAATCTATAAGAAAATTGCAGCTTAAATAATATCATTAAGTAAGATCCATGCCCAGGGAACCTATATATAAAATTTCAAGTGTTTAGACTCAGAATTGGCGGAGGAGTTTGGTAGATTTCTGAAAGGTAAAATCGTTGAACTTTGACCCATTAACAGCGAAATTTCTGGCGGACATGGGATTACAAAGATATTCCCACATCTCAGTACACAGTATATCAAATTTTGAGTGGGTACGCTTAAAATTGACAAAGTTATTGCATAGAGAAATGTACACAGACACACACACAGCCACGTTCACTTATATATATATATATATATATATATATATATATATATATATATATATATATATATATATATACTAGGAATGGGTGCTCAGAATTGCTCGGGTGATTGGAGGTGTATGCTGAGCAAAAAAAAAAAAAATGGTAATTTTTTTTTAAAACTTTGACCCCTATTATGACCTTGGGCTCAAATCATTTATTAAGTTAAATCCATGTCAAAGGAACCAATATCTAAAATATCAAGTGTTTAGACCCAAAATTGTCGAGGGGTTTGGTAGATTTTTCAAAGGTCAAATCGTTGAACTTTGACCCCTTAACAGCGAAATTTCTAGTCGAACCCCGATCACATCGATTTTCCCAAATCTCAGTATCCTGTATATCAAATTTCGAGTCTGTAGACTAAAAATTGACAGAGTTATTACGTAGGGAAATACACACAGACGCAGACACACAGACACGTTCACTTTTATAGATATATAGATATAGATATTCATATATATATGTGTAAACTTATATGAGCAAACAGTTAATAAAATATGCTAAAAACACTTGTTGGTTATGAGTTAAAAACATATTTAATCTGAAAAGGAATCACTAGACAAATGGATAGTCCTTAATCTGCGGAGTTTCGAAGAAATACTTATATACATATATATATATATACATACATATATATATATATATATATATATATTTGTTTAACAATTTTCATGCCTTGGATGAAATGCTTTTCCAACTTGTATATATATATATATATATATATATATATATATATATATATATATATATATATATATATATATATATATATATAAGTTAGAAAAGCATTTCATCCAAGACATGAAAATTTTTTAAACAAAAAGTTTTTACTATAGGCTTTAAAAATAAAGGTACAAGATTCAGTTTGAAATTTATATATCTTCAAAGTGTACTTTTGTAAATTTTACAAAGTAAGGTATAAAAATTTAATTTAAATTGAATCAAAAAGTTGCCTTGTATGTATTTTATGTAATGTACATTCTGTGTCACTTTTAAAAAGATCATTGAACATTTTATATCTATATCATTAATTGCAAGATGGAAGATAATGTTTTGAAATTGCAATAAAATGTACATTACATAAAATAAATCCAAGGTAATTTTATATATATATATATATATATATATATATATATATATATATATATATATATATATATATATATATATGTTGTGTGTGTGGGTGTGCTTTGAAATAAAACACGACAGGAAAACGCATACCAAGAGTAGCCGAATAGCCTGGAATGGACAAGATCGGCGGCGTACATTTTCCTAAAATCATAATGTAACCAAATATATATATTATAAACCACTGGTCACATAAAGGAGGCTAATCTTCTTTTCCATCTTGATTCAGCTTGACTATTCCTCTTTATTAGGCACCGCCAAAAATGGCCGAAAAATAAAGTTGTTGTATTTTAAAACAAAATTCCATTTATTAAAATCCATTATTTCTGAGTAATTGTTTTTCCCAGAAAGATAAAACCCTGAATTTTATCATCTAGAAAAGAGAATAATGTAAAGCTCTTTCTATTATTTTTAATTAAATTTTAAACGTTAAATTTTCCCAAAAAGTTAACAATTGACATTTTTTGTCTTGCACAAAAGACGTACATGAATATTAAAAAAAAAGGTTTTTGAAATAATTTATTTATTTATTTGTTGTCTAACTAAGATTTAGGATGGTTTTCTATGAGAATATGCAAACATATTATAATATAAGTACCTGGATTTAAAATAATTCTACTTATTCATATAGGCAACCAGTTACTTCGCGTCGATCTAGAGTCTAGATCGACAATGTTTACGTCTGTATTTGATAAAAAGCAAACTATGGAAAACCAAACAGGCAAAAACAACTTATTTTTCAGTGACGAAAATTTCAATGTATTATTAACGTTGAGGCTGGCCATAACCAGATGGGTGACCATTTGTATGAATTTGGTTTTTAATGTGTATGTGTGTGGGGGCCAGACTACCCAAAATGGGGGGGGCAATTTAAAGCAGAATAAAAAAAATATTTCAGCGCGTTTGGTCCATTGTAGTCGAAAGGCGGCAAACGTTTTCAAACGGGATCGAAAAAATGATGCTATTTTTAATAAAAAGGGCACAATATTCATCGATTTTTTTTTGTATCGATTCTTCAAAGCATGCCCTGTTTAATAATGGTCATGCATTATTCGGTTCGCTGAAAAAAAATGTTAATTTATTTATCAAAGATTTTAAAATGGCTTTTTTCGTATAAATATTATTTTTTTTGTTTTGCTTAACTTAAATTAATTATTTTACTTAACATATTCACCGAATTTCACACTTCAAAACTCAAAAGCGGGATAATTAAACACAATCGAAGTTCTGATATTCAGACGTCAAAATAAGGTATGCAAACAATTTTTTTAAATCTATAATTCTGTCCCTTACAACAGCACAATATGTTGTGTTCGGTTTCAGATGATTATTTTAAGCATATTTGTACCCCCTCAAAACAAGGGGGGTTGTAAGCAAAAATATATATATATAAATATCGTTTATGAAAAATGAGTACATTGTTATAAAGTTCATTCTTCTCTTAATAATCGCTTAAAATTTCGTATTGACCGGATAATTACCTGATTTTTGGTAGATTTTTAAAAAGACGGTCCGTCAAAAAGTACTTACCTGCCCCCCTAGGTTTGTCGGTGCCTACTCTTTATGTATGATCAAAATCAAGACTGACAATCACGCTCACAATATGGTCGAATGTACGACCTCTGCGATCGTGGAGGCGTTCTCTGTTATAGAAAAGAACACAACGTTCCAATGTGTGACTGATTACGAGTCAGTCCTGATACGGTTGACTTCACCCGGCGCTATTTAAAGGTAACTTTATTTATTTACGTATTTAACGTAAACGTTAAATGCATACGATAGTACATAAACTCTCGAGTCTATGCGTACTCATTTTGAATTTTAATTTTTGTTTCTTATACTAATTGCTCTACTTATCCATATAGAGCCTTTGTAAACTTGATAGGTTAGTTTGTATTATTTACTGTCTGTCTATGTGTGTGTCTGTGTACGTTTCCCTACACAATAACTCTGTCAATGTTTTGTCTACAGACTCGAAATTTGATATACAGTGTACTGAGATTTGGGAAATTCCATGTAATCGGGTTTCGTCCAGAAATTTGGCTGTTAAGGGGTTAAAGTTTAACGATTTGACCTTTGAGAACTCTACCAAACTCCTCCGAAAATGTTGGGTCTAAGCACTGGAAATTTTTGATATAGAGTTCTTGGACATGATCTAACTCAATATGCAATAATAGGGGTCAAAGTGAAAACAAATTGGCCGTTTGTTTTTTTGTTTTTTTTTGTTGTTTTTGCTCAACATACACCTCCAAACACCCGGGAAACGCCGGGCTGAAGTGCTAGTATATATAAGTGAACGTGTCTGTGTGTTTGTGGGTGTCTGTCTGTGTACAATTCTCTACGCAATAACTCTGTCAATTTTTAGTCTACAGACTCGAAATTTGATATACAGGGTACTGAGATTTGGGAAAATCTATGTGATCGGGTTTCCGCCAGAAATTTCGCTGTTAAGGGGACAAAGTTAAACGATTTTACCTTTTTCACCGACACTTTTGGGTCTAAACAATTGAAATTTTAGATATATGTTCCTTGGACGTGGATCTAACTAAATAACTTTATTGGCGCCCAAAACAATAAATGTTAAGATGCCATAATAGGGGTCAAAGTTGATCAAATCGATTTTTCTTTTGCTCAGCATACACATCCAAACACGCGGGCAACGCCGGACACCCATGCTAGTATTTATATAATATTAAAATAATATTTATCAATACTTATTATGATATTAAAAAATACAGAGCAAGCGTAATATAAAATTGATAGTCAGATATCATAGATATAATAAAAATGACGTGTACATTTAGCATGTATAATATCATAATATATATGAATCTTGCATGTATATTATGATAAAAGTATATACACATATAGCATGTATAATAACAGCATGTACATATAGTATGTATAATCTAAGAATAATGTGTATATCTAGTATTAAATACAATAATATAACATATACATATAGTATGCATAATACAGGAATATTGTATGTTTATACTGTATGCATGATACGAAAATAGTATGAAACTATGGTATGTATAATGTATATTACGTATGTTCATTTTGTATCTGCAATATTATAAAATAATATGTACAGGGTGAGTCACGGGTAACAAATGTTTTTATAACGCTCCTTGCTCTCCTTGAGTAGATGATAGAGAGTGAGGAAGGTAGTCTTAAAAGCTGATTAAGATTCAGTCTAGTTTTTGTTATTTTTTAAAATCATCCGTTTTTCGCGACTCACCCTGTATCTATATACTATGCATAATTTTATAAAATAACATATAGATAGTGTGTATAATATGCATAGAGATACGTGCAGAATAGAAGATATGTATAAAATGTAAACATATATTATGTACAATTCTCTGAAATAGTAGGTACATACAGTATGTATGATGAAATAATATAATATGCACATATAGAATATATATGATGTATAAAATGTGTACAGGTATAATATACCATAATAAAATATGCACAGATATAATATACAATAATAAAATATGTACAGAGGGTACGTATAATTATGCATGTACATACATAAATATAATACAATGTGTAGAGATGATACCTATAATATAATAAAATATGTACATATAGCGTGTATGTTGTAATAAAAATAATACGTACATGTAGTATGCATAATCTTATGAAATACGTACTTATAAAATACGTACATATAATATGTAAAATATAATGAAATAATATATACATACAACCTGCATAATCTAATAAAATACGTATATATATATATATATATATATATATATATATATATATATATATATTATGCATAATCTAAAATAATATGTATATGTAGTATTTCTCTTTGTTTTACAGGTTTCACCGGAAATTCCTATTTTGACTACAGAAAAAAGACGCTGGAAGATGCCAATATAAGGTTTTATCCACAGCCAAAATGGTCAAAAGTTGACAAACGTTATTATGAAATGAATCAGAGCAATACTCATGAGTACAGACGACTTATCAATCAACCAAATCTATGCTCTAAGCACAATCAAGTATTTCTATTAATCGCTATAAGAACTATTTACTCACATTTTCAGAGGAGAGACATCTTACGAGAACAATATAACCACACTCTCTACAGCAATTACGCAGAAAACATTGTGGTTAAATACATTTTCTTGTTTGGACGGACAAACAATTCGGCCACTGAAAAACTTATAAGAGAAGAAAGTAAAAAATACAATGACATAATCCAAGAGGATTTTGTTGAATCATATGTCAATGTTAGTCTAAAAGCAATCATGGCATGGAAATGGGCGCTAGAGTTTTGTCCAAATACGCAGTATGTCATGGTAGAAAATGATGAGGCTTATGTTGATCTTGAAAAACTAGTGATGTTTCTTTTAAAGGATTTATCAATTGGGAGGACAGACGACCATTTTGCAGTTTGCTTCGCATTTAAAACCCGTGTAAGTGACCATCTTACTCAGCGAAAATTTACAAACTTACCGTTAGGTCAAGTATACCAAGGAAGATACTCGCCTCCATATTGCCATGGTGTTGCTTATGCTGCACATATTGATGTGATAAACACACTATACAAAGCCTCTTTTACAAATAAACCCTTTATGCCAACCGACGTATGGATTGGTGTCATGGCGGAAAAGCTGAGGATTCATATTCAAAACCGCAACAACTTGTTTGTAGCCGGTAATCCATTAGCCGTTTTTAATGACCCAAATTATCCAAGTAAAGACGCCATGATTGTGATAACAGATTGGTATCATTATAAAGGCAAAGAGGTTACCCTCATGCGAAATGTACATTCGAAAGTAAAAAAATATTGGGGGAAATTTAATAATAAAGGATATAATAAAATACATCAGGTCGAACACTCACGATACATCACACATTTCAGATTGTTTATATTTACAGCTATATGCACTGTAATGATTTTTATAATTAGATTTAAAAACTCATGTTACCGTATCATTGCTAAGTTCTTACACTATTCTTAATTTTGAGCTTGACCTACTTACAATGTGCACACTTACCGCTAACCTTATATATGGGCATACTATTAAAAATCGATAAGTAAAATGTATTTTTTTAAAAATTAAATTATTTACGTTGTTCAACAAGTGTTTTTCTTCTGTTTATTCACAGTTTCATTTTTTTAAATATGATTTCAAATGCTTTTTGCTAAATCTTATTACGCTAGCTCCGAAAATCGTTCAAATTAAGATACTCACTAACTGACAACGTGTAACAGCATCTTAGTATCGTCTCAAAAACAACACAAGCTATATTTATTATTGTGGCCTTGGAAGATTCACTTATAAAAGCATTAACAGGGAGATGAGTTTGAAAAGGAGAAATGTATTGAAAAAATAGCAGCATATACAAAAAGCAACCGTCGAGGTAAGTATTGCCAAGAGGGCAGAGTACGAGCGTACACTGTTTATTTAGTCTTGTGTTCTGGCTTTTCCATAATTTATTACCGGTGCCTCGTTCGATTGACACCAAACTTAGTCATGAAGCTAATTTTATCCAAGATTTATTGATCTTATTTACTATATCTAGTCACATTTACTAAAATAACCGATTCACTCCACGATATTTACATGCGTGAATGATCCCCATATGATGTAGATTTCTGTGTTCAACTTAATTTTAAAAACTAGAAAAGGAATGCACATTTATGTACAAAAACAAAAAGATAAATGTTAAAAAAAATAATATTTTTTATGGAAAATATTAAATGATGAAGAGTGGGGCAAAATATACACACCAAAAAGCAAGAGAAACAAAAGAACGAAATAAAATGCTTATAGTCGTTTGTAAGTAAGACCCTTCGAACCCGCTTATGAGTGGGGAACGTTTACTGTTTACCGACACAAGTCAAAAGAAGCAGGTCGCTCTCTTATGGAGAGTGAGGGACCTGAGCGTATTCTGAAAAACAAATTAGATTGGGATGGGAATAGAACGGGACTGGCCAGTCTCAACTTACGCTGACACCTTGGCACGTGCTCCACCAGGAAGAGCAATGCACACAGAGGCAGCAGACCGGGGACAAAATAAAGAGTAGCGTGACATCTTTGGATGTCCCCCTAGTTCCAAGGAATAAAGAATGTAGAGATAGGAATAACTTTTATACCTATTAGCTAAACGGTTTAAAAATCACCGCTCAGGTCGTTATACTATGTATTGTCGGCTATTAATGGTTAGATTTCGCAGGGCGGGAACACGAATTCAAACCTAAAACTTCGTCTGATGCACAAACTAGGGTGCACCTGTCTCCTACTGAAATCCCTGCGATGTAATATTTTCAAATCAGCTGATTTTTACTTTACACTTATGCTACAATTAAGCAACCAGATACAAATGAAAAGCAAATCTAATTCCTATGGAGCTACGTTACTAATCTCGCAACGATTAAGATAGCGAGGAAAAACATTTTTTCTCCCTAGACTACGGAGGGTCTACATTGTGGATCACGCATATCAAATCAAAGGCCCCGACCCCTCGGGATCGTGTGAGCCGTCACCTCTCCGGCGTCTTCATTTAGACGCCGAAGTCAATTGCAGAGAAAGATGCATGATCGGCCGTTTCATCCTTGTTTTCATCGCAGCCTGTCGTCCCAGCTGCGCCTGTCGTAGAGAAGTGCATACCGGACGAATCGCCAAGTCAGAATCGGATCCGTAACAGTACTCACTACTAGTTCCATATATACTGTCTTTTTTTCTCGATCGAGCACGATACTAGGTCACGGCAATGCTTTAAGCGCAGCCCAGCATTCAAACTTTAACCGAGTAGTCGAGTATGAGGTTAGGGAATTCACTTCTAACCGGTGGGGGGGGGGTTCATAGAGAATCTTCTAGTAACGTATAACCAGTGACTTTCCTCGTCGAATGACACCTGATATGACAGGTGCTTTCTGTTCGCTCGTACGTTGTCCCGTCACAAGGTGGTCAATTACGTCTTCATCACATCATGTTCCATGCTGGGGCGCTTCGCATCTCGATCCAATCGTCTCCTGTCCTGTGTAGTCTCCGGGTGCATTAATACCTCTGCTAGTCCGGTCAGCTTGCTGCGGATGTGGAGTGTTCACCACAAACAAATATGACTCTGGTTTATAACCAATAAGCAATATCCGCTAACCGGCGTTGTCCGGTGGAAACGTTCCTCCCCTCGAAAAAAAATAAAGTACGGTTTGTTGTTGCTGTTGTTCCTGCACAACCCCCAAACTCATGTTACGGACGGCTTTCGGAATAAACACCCCAACTACAAACGGTTATCGAAATGTCAAGCACAGGTGGAGAAATGTGGTGTAGTAAGGGTAATGAGCAACCCGTAAAAAATAATTTAAAAATTGCAGCGAGGGGAAAAAGAAAACAAAAAAATGCATGGGTCTGCCTGAGTAGGGAGAGGTGAAAAAGCATCGAAAAACATCCATTTGACCGTTGATACCGTGGTAATGTGTACTGGTTACTTATTAGTCTCCGCAACTTAAAATAGTTCGTGGCAAAGTTATATTAAGAAGCAGTAATTTATATAAGAAGGAACCATAAAATCCTACCCTAAGCTAATGCAACGAAACTTGTCATTTATTATTATTATTTTTTATTAATTACTAGAGGACTTGGTTTCAATTATTTCACTTATCACCGTAACAAAAAAAAAAAAAAAAAAAAAAAAATGAAATAAAAATAAAATAAACATAGAAAACAAATAAAGGAAAACACCACAAATTAAGTAAATGATACTAAAATATCAAATAAAAAGGAAGAAAAAATAAAACTGTTAGAATTTAATAATAATAATAATAATAATAATAATAATAATAATAACTGGGGAAAATGGATAAAAAACATGAAATATTATACATGTTTATCGCAAGGCGTAACTCTCTCTTAATGATAACATTTCAAACAACAAAAACAATCGTTTACATAGGCGCGAACATGAAACTCGTAGTTTACAGAGCGGTATCGATATCCACTGCAACACGACGACGGCATAGAGATGACGGCATGTTTTTTTTTTTCTATTTAAACCAAATAAAGGGACGCGGTAATGAAATGTGCCCAATCCATGACAATGTTTTATATATATATATATATATATATATATATATATATATATATATATATATATATATATATATATATATATATATATATATCTTTTTCTATCTTTTCGTTTACGTGTCTGTCTGTTTCTCTCTTTCAGTATCTGACTCTCCTTATTTTTCTCTCTCTTTCTCTCTGTCTCTCTCTGTCTCTCTCTCTCTTTCGATTCGGTACAGTGTTTGAATGTGAACAAAACTGATATGACGAACGATCTTTCTCTGTCTCTGATACTGACCCTGTGTCTGTTTATATATATATATATATATATATATATATATATATATATATATATATATATATATATATATATATATATATATAATTCTCTCTATATTTACCTCTACACACATTTAGAGAGAGATAGGGATAAAGCGATAGAGAGAGAGAGAGAGAGAAAGAGAGAAGCAAATACCTCTGTGCGGCTCAGTAATTGCTTTATTTAATGGAAAACACTAGCCTCCTGTCGCCTGACGAAGACTTGCTGCCTTGACTAACCAATTGTCTGAAACATTAGCATGTTCAGTGTAGCGACTATGTAATATTGTCTATATAAATAAAAATACTATAGTTTTCTTTTTTATTGATCACACTTGATAACCTCGTTTTAATTTACGATATTTCCCTTATAAATGCTTTTAACTTGGAATATAATATATGTCTATTTCAGCTTTTATTTATATCAATTATTTTCATTATTTATTCTCGATGTAAGTACGTAGCATATAAATGGCAATCGATTATTCATTTAAGTAAGTTCACAGTCACCATTCTTAAAGAACCTATTTCGCAGTGCAAAATCATTTATGTTAGTATGCCACTTCTCTTTCTTTCTTTCTCTCTCTCTCTCTCTCTCTCTATATATATATATATATATATACATACATATATATATATGCATATATATATATGTGTGTGTGGGGTATATATATATATATATATATATATATATATATATATATATATATATATATATATATATATATATATGTATATACTCACCTAGTATAGATGCACCCTCAGTCTACGTTAAGATATTAATCTGGCGGAAAGAACACTTCGATGCAAATCTAATTTTTTTCTGTTTTGACAGCTATTGTACTGACTGAGACTAGCAGTTGTTCGAAAAAGTGCAGTTCGTTAAAACAAAGCCTTCACCACTATAAACAAATCATTTGTGTGAATTTCAAAACACGTTAGTTGTGGCGAACCTCATTTGTCGAAATTAACGGGAATATCACTTATATATATTTTGCACACCGATTATTACTCTAGTATGGATGTTATTCGCCCCCCCTCCCTCACCATATTAGTGGATATACAGTATTTAACAATGTAGGGACAACGCGCGCCGCGCTTAGTCATTGAGTCCATTTACTAACACCAATTTGTGTCTGTTAATATATGTGTTAGGTTGATGCAAAATTATGACGTTTTTCTCACATATGTTAATTTTATAGGATTTCTAAATTAATTCCTTGATATATATAGTTATGTTATATATCATTTTGAAGCGCTTTTTTCGCTCTATTGAATAGTGATATTCGTTACCGTTCCCAATCTTTTCATTCCTTTTTTGCAGGCTTTTTAACAGCATCGGCAAAATTAAAATCCACACGATTTTGATGTTCCACTTAAAACTAGACTGAAAAGATGGCGAGACAACTTGTAATATCAATGATGCATTTGGCACAGAAATCACTAACGAACGTGTGGAACAAAGGTAGTTGAAGAAATTGTGCAATGATGACCAGAGCATCGAAGACGAAGACAGTCACAACCGGCCGACCGCGGTTGATAGCAAACATTTTAAAGCTGAATTTCGAAAAAATACACGGGGAGTTTCTGTTGAACTCGACGTCGGCCACTCAACAGTCGTTCGTTATTTAAAGCAAAGAAAGAAGTAAAAAAAAAGTTGGATAAATGTATGCCGCATGAATTGAGTGATAATAAAATATTGTCTTCTACGCTTCTTCTGCGCAACAAAAAACGACCCATTTCTTGAGCGGATTGTGCCGTGTGATGAGAAGTGGCTCCATTACGACAACCGACGACATTCGTCACGGTTGGATGGGGGAGGAACTCTACGAAATTGCACCAGCAAAATATTATGGTGACTGTCTAGTGGTCTTTCATCCATCACAGCTTCTTGAATATAGTGAAACAATTACGGCGGAGAAGTACTGCCGACAAATCGATGAAACACACTAGAAGCCCCAACTTATGTGCCCGAGATTAGTGAATATAAAGGGACCAATTCTACTCAATGATAACGCTTGCCCGCATGTTGCTTAACTGACCATGCAGATGTTGGACGAATTGCTATACGTCATCAGCGATATTAACTTTTTCAAGCATCTCAATAACTTCCTGCAGGAAAAATGCTTCAAAAGCCGAGATTATGCCTTATCGACCTTCAATGACTTCATAGCTTCAAGAACTCCGGGTTTCTATGCTAATGCGATTAATAAACTTGTTTCTCCTTTGCTAGAATATATCGGTTCTAGTGGTTACTTATTCGATTAATAAAGTTTATTATAAAACGAGTTATGATCTTTAGGATTTAAACGTACAAATAAAGACATTATTTTTGCACTAACGTTATATAAGCTGAACAAGTGTGTAAGTGGGTAGTCAACTAGGTGTGTTTGCTTTACACATCTGTAACAATTACATAAATGAGGAATGTATATTAATATGACCAAGGTTCCATAACGTTTAGATACACGGTTCTACTAAATATAGTCATTCGGTAAACAAACTCCTAATATCATTTTGAACATGCTATCGGTAACAGCAATAAACCCAGGCGTAATTTACGCACAAACGAAAGGGACATACATTTTCATGTTCGTCTCGTTTTTCTCTCTAATTCCCCTGGTCTTATGAACGTTGAGATAAAGAACATTTAGCCAATCAGTAACACTAGGCACTTTTGTTATAATACAGTGCCCGTTAGGCATCTTTATATTATATGGAAAAATGCGCGCATGAAAAGTAATATTCTTAAGATTTTATTAAACCTGGAAAAGTAAAGGACAAGAAATTCAACCTGGAAAAGTAAAGAACAAGATATTCTAGTAATTCAATTTCGGACTTAAGCATATGTTGTTGTTTATTGTTGAGTTAGAAAGGGTGTCACTCGATGGATTGAACTTATTTCCCCCCTATTATTTGCATATATTTATGTAGTGAAAATTGTTTGAATAAAATTAATTAATTAGTTAGTTAGTAGATGGAATTAATAATTTTATAATTTACATAAAAATTAATGATTGTATTATATCATAATTAGGATCATTTAATTCTTTCTAACTCAAAAATAAACAACAACATATGCAAATAATAAATAAAATATTTATCAATATTCAAATTTTATTTTTAGCTGCAATATTTTAAGTCTAAAAAATTCTTATTTTTTACTTTACTAGAATATCTTGTTCTTTACTTTTCCAGGTTGAATTTCTTGTCCTTTACTTTTCCAGGTTTAATAAAATCTTAAGAATATTACTTTTCATGCGCGCATTTTTCCATATAATCCATGATTTTTCCAGGCATTACTATTGTAATAATACATAAATTTATAATATTTATTAATGATTGTCAAAAAAAAATTAGCTCTCAAACACACATTTATGAAATATTTATCATTCCATCACAGTAGTTCCGAGCCAGGGTCTCTACCGAGACTGCGGTTCGTAAATTCGTGATCTGTATAGAGCGTAAACTAACAAAAAAGAAGATGGCACTCGGTGTCTTTTTAGATATCGTTGGAGTTTTTGAAAACATACCCTTCAGTAGTATGTTCAAGTCGCTACGAGAACTCAATGTGCCACCAGTACTCATCCGAAGGATTGAGTATATAGTGAGACACAGAACAGTTCAAGTAGAACTACTGAGGGCAACTGTTAAAAGGGAAGTAGTTAAATGAAACCCCCAAAGTGGGATTTTATCACCTTTACTATGGAACTGTATGCTGAATCCTCTTTTAAAGGAGTTTAAAAATAGGAATATTTATGCCCAGGTTGCTGCTGATGGCATCGCAGTGCTGGTCGCGGGTTCAAAAGCATCATTGGTCAGACGCATTGCCAAGATGGGACTACATGTTTCATCAAATGTGATAACGAAAAATTTGAGTTCATTCAAAGAATATGTATATCATAGAATTCACTAATATTTTTAATCGATAAATTCACCATTTTTTGCTATAAAATCATAAGGAGAGTTAAAAAAAATTAGTTATTAAAAAAAGTTCGTTTTTTTTAATTAGAAAAAAAACGATACACGGGATTGAACCTAAAATCTTTCCACCAAACCCCGGTACTCTAACCGTTACGCTAGCATGTCATATTGACAAAATCCCAGTAAAAAATATTTATATACAAAAAAAGTTATGCAAAATAAAAAAAAGCGTTTGTCACTTATGTACTTACTCTCCTGCTTGTGAATCCACATATTTTGTTGTAACTTTTTTTTCTACTGAACCAATTTTCGAAATTTTTTTTCAAAATGAAGCTAATCAGGTGTTCTATCACACTATATAACCTGTTTGAAATCTGGTTGCGAACGGAATTAGTGGTGGGGGTTTGAATGTGTCTCGATTCATTCAATTTCGGACTTAAGCATATATTCAACCACTA
The DNA here is from genome assembly GCF_053919585.1 of Euprymna scolopes. Taxonomy (NCBI): domain Eukaryota; kingdom Metazoa; phylum Mollusca; class Cephalopoda; order Sepiida; family Sepiolidae; genus Euprymna; species Euprymna scolopes. The sequence continues at coordinate 11,598,160 of NC_136484.1, read as the reverse complement.
CCGTGGTTGAATGATTCATGTCGGAAAAATACATGTAGATCTCACCATATAATAATCTCTGATAGGTTTACATTACGTTAGTCTCTTTAGTTCGTAGGGCCGATTCTCAATTTATCAAGCAGTCGATACGATAAAATAGACGCCCATTCACTTTAAATTTGACTGCCTATACACCGTGTTTCGTGCCTAACAAAACACTATTTTCTTTGTTCTTCAACTCCAACCTCCTCCAACGAGCTGTCAAATTATAATCTTGTTAGATTTGTAAAAAATACACTTTTATTCATTATATTCGCTACCATAACTTATTCATTATATTGGCTACCATAACTTATTACCATGATATGTTTAGACTATGTTCCATTGTTTATTTTTTTCATTTGTATCTAACCGCCCCTTCCTGCAAAGTGTATAGCTTAACTAGCTAACGTACCTGACTTCTCATTGCAGGCTCAGCATCTGTTACACGCACACACGCATATATATATATATATATATATATATATATATATTCAAGCACGTCTGCTTGAACATGACAGAGTCATTCTTCTTTCCGATTTTTCAGGATATCTTTCCTATTCGTCGAGCATTTTTATATTTATGTTATATAAAATGGCGCTGATAAGTTGTTCAGCCATATTCTACTCAACCGCTTTCTGTCAGTGCGTCCAATTATCAGAAGGACCGATTGTTGTTGTTATCTTTTCTCCTTTTCCTTGAGACTTGTTAATTTATGTTTTATTGGCTATAAAGGTGGGTGTACGATGAGTAGGGGCGAAGTTCTTTATTTTCAATTTTCGATTTTCCTGTTTTATAGTTTATTTATTTAGTTCCTTGTTTGTTATTAAACAAGGTTAGAATATTTGTCCCGGTGTAAAATGCGATTCATTTAAAAACGGTCTCTAGTGTTTTTGATAAGTAAAAACTATAAATACAATACAAAAAAATCAAAAGGCCGCTTGGCGAATGGAAAAGATTCCCAGAAAAATCGGGAAAAAGAATAACTATGTTGTGTTCAATCAAGCGTATTTGAATTATGACTTGATGCCAATATATATATATATATATATATATATATATATATATATATATATATATATATATATATATGAATGAAATAAAAATTACAATTAAATTTACCAAAATGATCCAAGATGGTAAAATTAAAGTATATTATAAATATTAATTCTTTAATATTTATAAAATCATCTCAGCCAGATGTAAAAGCTCGATAAAAACAAATAGGAAATAGAGCTTATAATATGAGCAAACAGTTAATAAAATATGTTAAAAAACACTTTGAAATAAGTTAAAAATATGTTTAATCTGAAAAGAAAACACTAGATAAATGGATAGTCCTTAATCCGCGGAGTTCTGAAAAAATACTTTCCTTCTAATCAGAGGGTAGGAATTAGCAAAATGCGGGATCGGATTTTGCATGCAGAAGTATTTGATGAAACAACAAGTAAGTCAAAGATCTTATTTGAAAACAAAAAAAGTGAAGCAGAAGGAATATGGTAAAGAAAAAGGTGATTACACGTGAACGGAGAGTCTGGTGGAAGATAACAAATCAAGTGACTTTAAAATCTAAATGTAAAACTTCAAGAAAGTTAAAAGAATTTCCATTTGTACAAGTAAAATCCAAGGAAATCCCATAATTGGAAGAAGATGGTCCATAATTATCCAAAGGCAGAAATCCATGGAATAATTCACAAAAATGTGTACAGGGAAAAGAGAAAAGATTCCAGTAATATTAATAAAAGAAAAATAAGATATGCTTTTCACTCTACTTCCAAGACATAAAAATGAATAAGAAAGATCAGGGAAGAGAAAGAGGAGAGAGGGAGAGAGAGAGAGAGAGAGAGAGAAAGATGATAAAGTTGAATATTGAATATAAAATAAAGGGAAACAAAAGTCAAAATGACCCAGACAGGAAATGTTAAAGCCGCGAAAAAATATATAGGGCAAAATAATATAGGCCAGCTGAAATGCACAGGTCATCATTAACAAAATGTCAGCAAGAGTTTTTAGACGACACTAAATGGAAAATAAATAAATAAATTAATTAATAAATAAATAGAAAATAAATAATAAATAAAGAATAAATAAATAAATAAATAAAAAAATAAAAATAATTAAAAAAAATAAAATAATAAAAGAAAATGTAACAATTGTGTAGATCCAAAAGGTAAAAGAACAAACGTCGCGTTGTGTGTCATCCGTCTGTTTTTTAGGCTATAGCGTTCAGCATATTACATAGAATCTAGTATTTTTGTGCGATAACGAGAAATCACTTATTATAATCAGCATTCGTTTGCATGATCATTCGTTCTGTTTTGAGATAAAACAAGGGGAAACCTTTTCTCCACGCAAGAAAAGTCATGACGATGTGTGACTGGCACAAATTTCCTGCGAGAGAAAAGGAACAAAATTTGTAAGCAACGTTCATGTCACGTTACTCGATTTATATTTGTAGTTTCGTCAATTCGAGAGTCGGACGTTGGAGATTTTGCGTCGGCGTGTTTTGGGAAGTTGTAACTATATGTAACCATATTCAACTTTCATTAATACAATTATTAAGAACAGGCATACTTGGTGATGAAAATTAAATAATAGTCTGATTGGTTCGGTACACTCTCTATAATTATATAACCAAGCATAACTGTAATTTTTTTTTACATAGGCATCACCACTTATCAAGGCCAAGAGGCCATTCAAGGATAAGTGTTAAAGAGTGTAAAGTAGAAATTTGTCGGACATATATATAAAAAAAAAACATTAATGTCCGAAAAAAAAAGTACGTCTTTTTGTAAATAGCAGATCAACTCTAATGGAGTAATAGATGTTAAACTCTTACATTTATATCTCGATAAGAAACGGTCCGTCGAAATAAACGTAAAGGTTTGAATTGATCCTGTCTTCGTTATTTTCTCTGGTCGCGATTTCGACTACAGTCTCGGAAGCTGATTCTGAAACACGTGTCGCAGCATTATTTCTAACTGAATCATCTTTCGATAAACGTTGAAATTCGAAATCGCGAATCTTGTAGTCTGTTTTGAAATTTTTTATTTCAGACCAAAAATGTTTTCGAAACGACAACGTTTGGGTGTTTACTGCTAACGGTGCTGGATTCAGCTGCAGAACATTCCGAAATACCCAAGGAATGACTCCACCAGCCAGGGCAACAAACATCTGATGCGTAGACGATATGTTGTATAATCCACCAAAAGACAAGACAACAACCATTACAAATATTAGAAAAAGGAGAACAAAAAAGAACTTGACAAAGGCCTTGAAGTACCGAATCGATCGAGGACCAGGGCATGTTGGGACAGGCATTTCACACGTTTTATAAAAGAAGTCTCTGGGGATAAACGCATGGTCTTCCTTGTTAATAAACAATATTAATGAAGAAGCACGAAAATAAATGTTCCCTGATTTTGAAAAAGTCAATTCGCTGAACGGGGAAATACTGTCATCAGGTTTGATGAAGTAAGCTGTATCAGCCCAGTGATTTCCAAGCTTTAAATCTTTTTCAGCAGCCTTAGAAACTGTAGTAATAATGGTTTTGTTGAAATCCATATAAGTAAGTCGGACATCCTTAACAGAAGTAGACAAGTAAAAAATTATCATAAACACAAAAGAGATATATGGCAAGACCGTATTTGTGTGTAAAATCAGTCCTATTAATGTGAAGGCAAATATATCTATCAGGTAACCTATGCATTCAGTTACTAATACAGTAATGGCCGTCAAAGTTAGAAGACACAATACAACAATTATAACTTGGAAATGGCGATGAGCACAGTTTTCGGCTCGTCTTTCAGTCTTGACTATTTTTCGATGCGGGGATAATGTATGGACTTTAAGGTGCCGTGATATCAAATGTGTTTTCTCGGCATAACGTCTGATATTTTTGTAGCATTTGGATTCTGTCGCACAGTCCGGTAAACAGAACCAGAAAAGATGCAGAATCAAACGGAAAAAGACGCTGACTAAGGGAATATAGTAGAAGGAAAATACAATCAAAATAACGGGCGTTACAAACAGCCAATATACAGGAGCAACCAATATACCAAGCAAACCAAAATAGCTGAAAGGCACCAAATAGCGGGAGATGCCCCATCTTATGACTTCAAATGATAAAGAAGAGTTCATATCACGGAAACTTTCTCGAATAATCTTGAATAGTTCACGTAAAACACCTTTCACGAGTGTTCCCATGATTAGCATATCGATGGCATACAAAATGTACATCGCAATGAAGAACCAGTGAATTGGTGATATATAGCCCAGCAGATAACCTTTGAAAGTCAATGATAAACCCTGATCATCCGCTGAGATTCGTCGAATATCAAAATCGTGTTTCTCATAATAGTAATAGACGATCAACCGTATAATCCACGGTTGAGGAATCAAGCAAATAAGAATGGCTTTCATGAAGATTTGACAACACGTCAACCATGATATACATGAATTGGTAGAACACTTTTTACATTGCATATGTTTAGGGCAGATTGAACTGTAACAACACCATCTGAAACTCAAATCATGTCCGATATTACAGAGATAGAATCTCTCATATATCAAATCTATAAGGCCTGCTGGAATATGTGATTTTGAGACAAGTATATTTGATTTGATTCCAAGGTTTACGGACATCAGTTCTAAATTATATACGACACCAGTATCCATATTATCTGGTCTGAAAGATTTCCACTGTTTGAAGTATGACATCGGTAGGGAAAATTTCCACTTTTTGTCATTTTCATTAAGCTTCTGATCAGATACCATGACTTTTATTGGAATCTTTGACTGAAGATCTACTCGATACGGAGTGTCCATGTACTTTGAGTTATAGAGGCTGCTAGGTATTAACATCGGGGAAAATAATATAGCAATAAACTTGATGATATTTATAAATATATTTAGACCACGTGACCATGTACCACTTTCCAAATAGTTACAAAATCTTGAACCGCTTTTCTTCTTAATACCGTAACACACTGGATTAAACAAAGCTTTACCGTTTAAATCCTGCATCGCTTCAGTACAGACTAATATATCGTGACTGTTGGGGACACCGCTTTCAAATTGAAGTAGATACTCCTTGATGATAAAGATATATTGATAATAAGTAACGTTTGCCAGACAGCCCAACGGTGTATCAATCATTTTTGCTTCCAGATCTCTTATTCCAACGTTCAATGTGCTTAATGACAAAACCTCGAAATTTGGCTTCAGAGTGAGGAGTTTATCACTAATGTGGCTGACGAGAAGTTTCCAATGAAACGGCTCGTAAAAATATGACGCGCTTGGGTTATGCTTTTTCTTGTCATTTTCTAAACGATGCATCTTAATTGCATTCTGTGTATCTTCCGGAAACTGGAATTTAAGCTCCAGTAAGTTCATCTCATCTTTATACAAGAAATCAGTTATGGATTTGTTTGTTATGTTTGAAACTGGAAGAATTGTGCAGTTCGTAAAGTTAATACCAGAAAGGGAATCGGTTCTTGAACAGCGTTGTCCTGAAGTGAATTTAATCAAGACGATTGAGGCCCAAAATACTATATTTTTGTAAAATTCCATATTTGGTTGTCCATAGATTTTCAAAATCAAACACTTGATGAAATTTAACTGGAAAATAAAAAAGAAATCAGTTAAATAAACACTCGCATAAACATTCGCATTTAATTTACATTCTACTACGAAATAAGTATTATACAATTTCTATCTCGACTATTATATAAAAGGCACTTATGGTGCGTGTGACATCCTTCCTCCTAGGTACCGAAACGGATGAGCCTAGCTTTTGTAATTTCAAAGAAAGGTAAATTGTGAATGTCTATTAGGACTCTTAGATATGTTTTGTACTGAAATTAATCCGATAAATCTCGAAAATCGAAAAAATCCGATCCTAAAAATAGTTTTTGAAAAGTAATATTTTAAGTTCCACCGGAAATAGAGATAATAAAATCTTAGCACATGATTTCCTTATAAAAAAACAGAATGGTATCTGATGATATAGCTTAAGTGTAGAACATTCGACTACGAATCGAATGATACCATGTTCAAGCCTGGGTGTACCTCACCATTGTATTATATATATTTTTGTTAATTAGCTCAATTTACGAAAACAAAAGTTTCAAATCGCCGCAAAAATTTCCATTTGCATTTTTAAAAACTAAACATTAATCATAAGTGAATTTTTCCAGGGCATTCATCGGCAATTTGACGTGAATTTGATGAACGACATTATCATTATTTATTTTTTTTTTTATTTATTATATTTTTGGCGAATTAGTCCATTGGGTAAATTATTCCTCGTAATATATATTAATCAGTAGAGGATGCATTCTATAATAATTCGCAATCTGCATGAAGTAAAATATAATGTTTAAGCGCATTGTACGACTGGGACACCGCTGGGGGTCTAGCTAGTATGTAATAAGAAACTTATTTAAGTTTACAGTTTGCTTTTCATAATAGCAAATCTATTTGTGTAAATTTCAGTTACCTAGAATCCCACAATACTTTTCTTGTTTGCATAAACTAATAAAATCTACAATTAATATAAAAGTAACTTTGTGTGTCTTGGAGTTATTTCCCTATTATCTAAAAAATGGATGCCCCGATTTTTATGAAATTCAACACAAATGCACCTTATATGCTTGTGAGTATTTTTGAATTGTTTTCTGTTTACTGGAATGTCTTCGATAAGTATCAATAATGTACAATCGAATTACTCTGATGAAAGAAGGAACAGGCTATTTTGACCAAATTAACCCCTAAAACAGCTTAAAATTACAAGTTCATTTCAGCAGTTCTATTACCACACAAACTGAAAGACCCGGCATATAAAATCCGGAGTAGATTCTTTAATATGACAGAAATGTTTTTATTTACAGTACATATTGAAGCATGATATTTACTTTGGTATTTTAAACTTTAATTCAAGCCATTATATATATATGAAAAAATAAGTTTATAAAATAGTCAGTATGCTCTCTATAGTGCAATGTTTACTACAATGTATTGTGGACTAAGTCCCCGCGGAAAGACATATGGGGGTTTCTCCTGATGCACCGCGTTTAGTCCCCAACTAGAGTAGGCAATCAATCTATTTGATTTCAAATATGCACAATATTACCGATTTGGCGTCGTGTGCTATTTGCTGGATGTACGTGGATCTAGGTCGTCCTTTGTTTGCGCGTCCCTGTTGTGGAGACCATAACAATATATCTCTCGCGAATTCATACTTGCTACTCAGACAGTGACGGATAAATCGTAACTACACCTGCAGTTACATTTTGGTGATGTTTATTTTCGCAGGCAGATGTAGCCTTAATCCTGGATAACAACACATGTGTCTATCTGATCCTAAGCTTTGTTTAACTTTATTCATCTAATGTGTACTAGTGTGTCAATGGAATTATGTTATTATGTTATATATAGTTGCGTTTAATTAGGTTAACCCTTCGGTGATATACCTGGTTAGTGTGCACTCACTTTTCAAATCAAACATTTTTTTTATCTAATTTGAGAAATTAAGGAAAAATTGAGTTACAACTCATTTCCAATTATCCCAGAACAACTTTTACAAAAGATTGCGTGTGCCCCATCGATGAGCATAATATGAACAGTAAGAACTTCTATCCTATCTCTCATATTGAAATTAAAGTTCTGCAACGTTCAAATAAATAGCACTTTGTTAACTAATCACCAACCCTGTCCCAATGCCGCAATGTTGCATCTCAATGCCTGTTTTACCAGTATTTTAATGTATTTGCTCTGATGAACTCGCTGGACTTGTGAGCCCTCGGGGTGCATAACCCCGAAAAACTCGCTTTAAAACAAAATGATACACCATTCACTGTTGCGGTTCCTATATGCCAGTAAACTTTCTACTCTAAGAGTTTCTTCACTCGAGCAGCTAGACTCCGGATATTCCGCCCTGATGCCCGATTCCCTGATTATACTGACATGCAGAAGTTTAAATGTAATGTTAATCAACATCTTGTTAGTCTTTCCTAAGCATGGTCCCAAATAGTAGCCTCTTACGTCAAAGTGGTGATATGCCTTATTTGGGGTGAACGTGAGTAAAAAATCAAGATTCCTCGACATAATACACATCAACATATTCGTTTTCTACAGCAAATTTAACGCTGCCCAGTTTTGTGCTTTTTGTATCATTTTCACATATAACATACATTAAAATCAAACAGCTGACACTCTTAATTCATTGTGTGATGTAATATTATTTACTGGAAAAAATCGCTGTAACAATGTGGAGCATAACTCATCTTGTTTTTAGATCGAATTGTAACACATTGTTCTGCTAAAAATATGTTTCTTCATTTTGTGACTACATCTTTCGATTTCTATCTTCAAACTTAACATTAATGTTACCAGTGTAATTCCGAAGTAAACACTCTAATTCTTTTTATGAAAGTTTAAGAGTATCATTGAAACGATTAACCTTTTCTTCTACAGAATTTCGTTTTATATATGGTCACCACCAATTAATGCACCTTTGTCAATAATTCAATGAGCTCTTACCAGCCTCTATAACATGGGGTTCTTCTTTAGAGTCTACAATTTCAACATATGCAACAGAGATATGTATTTTTCATATAAGAAATGTATTGTACTTTCTAATTAAATATGAAATATAATGCAATCTTTACCGGAATAAAATCTTAACATGAAAAAATGCTCTGTTAAGATAGACTGAAGACCGAATTTCTAATTTACAAACTCAACAATGAAACCATAATAAGAATGGAGTAGAAACTCAGGATATGGTGGCCCTAGAATACGGTTTTTTCATTTTATATTTTTGCGGTCTATATTAAATAAAGAATTAGTAAACCACCTCAGCAGAAATAACCTTCTTAGTGACATGCAATATGGTTTCCGTTCTGTTAGATCTATAGCAGATGTGCTAACGGTTATATCTCCTAGGATTAGTGAATCTCTTGATAAAGGCTTCCTTTCTAGGGCAATTGCTCTTGACATATCAAAGGCCTTCGATAAGGTATGGTTAAAGGGCCTGCTTCACAAGATTCCCAGCTACGGTATAACTTAAAATGTTTTCTCAATCATTAAATCATTTCTCTCTGCTAGGCTCATAAGAGTAGTGGTTGATAGGCAAAAATCAGAGGCCTACGGTATTAATTCTGGAGTCCCTCAGGGGTCCATCCTGGGCCCAACTCCCTTCCTGATCTACATCAATGATCTCCCAAAACACATACTTAAATCATTCATTGACATCGATGCAGATGACACGACTCTATGGCAACACATCAAAGGCCGTAAATGACAAAGTTCTCTCTGATTCTCTCCTTTGATCTTGAGCGCCTGGTACAGTGGAGGAAGAGGAGGCTAGTTACTTTTAATACATCTAACACCAAGCTCCTATCTTTCCATCATCAACACTTTTCCATCTGACATCAACTGAACTTCATGACTCTCATCTTGGGGAGGCTCCATGTGTTGACCAGCTTCTGGGATTGACCTTTACCTCTGATATGAAATGGCCAAGGTCGCTGGAAACATAGTAGGGTCCTTCTACCGCTCCAAAAGAAATCTCACTGCTGATGCAATTCTCTATCTATATAAAAGCCAAGTACGTCAAAGGATGGAGTCCTGTTGCCACATCTGAGCAGGAGCTGTTAAAATAGCCTATCCTGCCTTGAGAGAGTACAAAATAGATTTCGTGGCTTAGTGGAGGTGCCTTTTTCTCTTCCCTGCAAACTCTCTTCCACAGAAGATATGTTGCAAGCCTCTCTTTGTTTATCGTTATTCCCATGGCAAGTGCTCGTCTGAGCTCGAATCTCTGGTCCCCTCGCCAATCTTTCACGATAAACACCCGTCTGGCTGAAACCACTGGCAATAATTTTCAATACTCTTTATATGTGCCTAAATCAAAACTTAGATTCCATGAGCAAAGTTTTATTTATTGTGGAACTTTCTTCCGTTGGTCTGTTTCTTACCTGACTACAACTTGGATGTCTTCAAGTCAAACATAAACAAATTTCTGATAACCCGCATCCTTAAGTAAGACACTTTATCAAATCTCCATTACTAACCATTACTACGATATTATCCCATTGATTACTGTACACTTAATTACCCTTATCCCCGAGTGGCTACCGGGCCTTGAAAAGTTTTGACTACCATGTAAAAAATAAAAGAAAATCGCTATAATGGAACTAAAGTTGTAAAACACATTTCTTCAAACGAATTGCTTAATCGGAAAAAAATGTTTTTTGTACACATAAAAGTCGATTTCCAGTGTTTCAAAATATAGCAGCCTATCTTCAGTGTATGATGTTATCTATCACACAAGTTCAGCTAATAACCACCCAGTTATGATAAAAATACTAACTCTCATGGGAAGCGTATTATTCTGCTCGTAACTGGCGTATTTATTGGTGCTTTCATAGAAAATTTAACGAAGTGAAATTTAAGGTACTATGCTTATTTACACTCGTCACGTCAATTTAAAAGCTAAAAGAATTAAAAGAGACAAAATTCAGATAAATATAATTAGTAAATAAACTCATTAGTTGCTAAAAGATGAAAAGTAAAATCATTATAATTTTTGAAACGGAAACAAAGTAATCGTAAAGGTACAAGATATAATTTTTTCTCAAATCGAAAAAGGTGTGTTCTCTTCTAACTAAGGTAGAACACCCACTACACTTTTTCCACATATAAAAGGTCCATGAACAACAGTTTAAGACCGTTATTTATTTTCTACTCCTAATTTGTTATTCTTAAGTTACCTAAATTAACCCTATTTATTTTCACAAAGTCAAACATAATTGCCCCTTGAAAACCGACGTTACATAAGTTTTAAGTTTATTTTCTAAGTTTAGCTTTATACTAGTTACGTTAACGTGTTATTAAGTTATGTTATTTTACAATTCAGGCCGTTATTAGAGTCTCGCTAAAATTTAATTATGTAAACCTTGTGTAAATTTGTGTGTAAGTGTGTTTTATAGACAAAGTTGGATCAACATATTAATGATATTTTGGTTAAAAATTATTATAAACCAAAATTATATAAAAAAAAACAAAGGTTTGACTTTGAAATCATTTTGTAATTATTTCCTTACATTTCTCGAACAGAATATTTTAGTAATAAACCAGTGTCCCTGCTATATCATATAATTATCTTGAAATCAGATTTATCAAATAATTATATTAATTTGTCGCTAAATACATAGCCTGGTCTTCTGTTGAGAAATGGAGTCTTGTTTTCGTAATAAGGGAATCACTACTCACAATCAACTCTATCGGAATGAACTATATAAAAGAAAAATAGGCAAACAAGAAGATACACAAAAGTATAAATATTTTAAACAAAGAGAGTAAATGGTAAATTACTTTAGTGAATGCAGCAAACGAGATAAAATAAATTTACAAGGTACAGGCAATAGCTATGAAATACATTGAACTAGAAAAAATGAACCTTGAAATACGGGATGGAAATAAGCACAGTAACTTATATTTCAACAGTGACTCGTTGACGATTTACCACGTAGTGCTAAATCGTCAACAAGTCTTGACAAACTGAAAACTGCGGTAATTTATAACACTGGAAGCGTGATGAGATCACTTAATATTCAAATATATTGTCACTATAATTTCAGTAAAATCAATGCTTTTTGCACATGAAAATAGCACTTAACGAGACTGAATTATTTTCGATTAAATTTCGAATGGAAGAACATGTATTTTAAATAGGTATCTTGCACCCGCTCCATCACCCATGAGCATGCCAATTTTTTCTACTGGTTACTTTATGTGATTTATTGTGTTTTTTGGCACGTCTGTATCAGAATGTGTTCCATACGTATATATAATCGATAATCAAAATGATACGATGAAAGAAGGAACAGTTTATTGTGCGCAATGTCAACACCTTACACAGTCTAACATCACAATTTTAGTCGAGAAGGTTTCTTACTATATAAGCTGAAAGGCTCAACATATAAAATTAACAGTAGATATTTTGATATGACAGGGGCACGGTCGAAATGAATGATTTAACTTAAAGCACAATTTAAGCATTATACTTGACTTTTATATTTTAAACTTTAATTCCAGCCCATGTATATAAAAACGAATTTATAATATGTACAGTAAGTTATCTACAGTGCGATGTAAACTCAAAATTATTGTCGACTAATCACTGTGAGGATATATGTAAAGCTTATTTCCAATGCGCTGAGATTGGTCCCAACTAGAGTAGGCAATGGACCAATTTGATTGAAAAATCGGTGATTTACTCGAATTCGATGAAAATAAAGATATGGGTGTGCAAAATAATCGTTGATCCTCATTGAATTCCAGGCATCGGATCCCCCTACTAGTATATATATATATATATATATATATATATATATATATATATATATATATATATATATATATATGTGTGTGAAATAAAATGGAGGTGGAAGGACCTGAATACTCAACGTTTCGCCCGATTTATGCAGACTTCTTCAAGAGGGATGGTCATTGACGAGAGAGCCGGAGGAGTGAGGCTTTATATATAATGATGGGGGAGAGCAGCGTGTTTTCCTTATGTAAATTAGATGTCATATATACATGTATATACATTTTAGGAGAGAAAATAAATTAGAGTAAACTAGTGTGGTGGATTATGTCTAAAAGTTAAAATATCGTAGAGATTAAAAAATTGCGTCTGGAAATATAGCGGTGATAGATTAAGTAAAATAAATAAATAAGTAAAATAAAATAAGAAAATTAAATAAATTTAAGTAAATAAGTAATAAAATTAAGTAAATAAGTAAAATAAAAATAATAAAATTAAGTGAAATTACAAATTTTAATTTTTTTAAATTTTTTTTTATTTACTTAATCTATCACCGCTATATTTCAAGACGCAATTTTTTAATCTCTACGATATTTTAACTTTTAGACGTAATCCACCACACTAGTTTACTCTAATTTATTTTCTCTCATAAAATGTATATACATGTATATATGACATCTAATTTACATAAGGAAAACACGCTGTTCTCCCCCATCATTATATAAAGCCCCAATCCTCCGACTCTCTCGTCAATGACCATCCGTCTTGAAGAAGCCCGCATGAATCGGGCGAAATGTTGAGTATTCAGGTCCTTCCACCTCCATTTTATTTCATATCGTCGTATTTAATCCAGCTCAACAATCATATATATATATATATATATATATATATATATATATATATATATATATATATATATATATATATATATATAATTTAATGGTGATTAGAACAATAGTCTAAAGAGCAGAGAGTATTTTAATGTAATAGTAAAATTACTAGTTTGATTAAAATACAGGAAAGAAAAATTGCTCGTTGTAATTTAGATATATAACAAGCTCGATAGGTAAATATCCTAGAGCTAATTTAATATTTAGTAATGTGATTGATAATTTAAAAATCAAATTATAATCAAATTAAAAATCCGTTTCATAAGAAGGAACAACAGCAAAATCAAATATTTGTACGATCGTTTCGGAAAACAATGTTTTTGTTGTGGTAGACATCAAGTTACGGACAATAATTATTACATATAGTTTTTTAACAAACAAGGTTTCCTCATCAGCAAATATTGTGAATGTGTTTTTTTTTAAATGTAAACGACACCATAAATAAACCTAGCATTAAAAGTAAGGCAGATGTATCTGGAAAAAATTGAAATAAAGGTATGGAAGGTACAAATATTTACCTTTTAATTTTTCGCCTTTTGAAATCAGGAACTATGGTTTTTCCATCTCAAGTTCCTTATAAAGATATTTATACTTGTAATTAAGCTGGTTATAAAGGTGTCTTTAGAAGGTATGGGGATACATTTGGTTGATAATTGCAAGTCCTTCTTATGAAACATATCTATAATTACGTATATAAACTCGACCTGTTATAGGGAGCTAACAATTTAAAGGAGATTAGAACAATAGTCTAAAGAGCAGAGTGTATTTTAATGTAATAGTAAAATTACTAGTTTGAAAACCCTTCACAATATTTGCTGATGAGGAAACTTTGTTTGTTAAAAAACTATATGTAATAATTATTGTCCGTAACATGATATCTACCACAATAAAAACATTGTTTTCCGAAACGATCGTACAAATAAATGATTTTGTTGTTGTTCCTTCTTATGAAACGGATTTTTAATTTGATTATAATTTGATTTTTAAATTATCAATCACATTACTAAATATATATATATATATATATATATATATATATATATATATATATATATATATATATATATATGGGAGTGTAGATAGATATTATCTAAACATCAACACCTATCAATATATAAGAAAGCTCGATATAATAAATAAAACAACAGTAAAAACGATGATGCAAATAAAAGTTAATATGTTACAACATTTACCAAGCAATAAAAGAATCAAACAGTAATTATAAAAATAATTTAACGTTACACTATATGTGTGTGTGTGCACTTGTTTATGGTGGGCGTATTTCGTTGCATAAAAAATTCTAAACTAATCAGTCAATCATTATCAGTATCGGAATAGATATTCTCGCTAATACGGTAACGTGGGGATATATGCTTTTTTCTATTATTCTATTTGTGCATGAGTATAAGTTTCGGCATGTGTATACGTTTCCATCTTTCTGAACATGTTATTAAAAATTGGTTGCTTATCAATTCTTAAAACGAAAATGGTAGGCGTAAAAGGGTAGTGTGAGTGTTAATTACATTTTTATTCGGTTTTACATAAAGAGAAACAAATCATTGGGTAAAGAAGTGAATATTAATATAAATCCGATTTATAAATATTTTAAAGATATGCAGTAATATGTGTCTCCCCTCATCCGTCTCTTTCTCGAATGTTAAGGAAGAAAAGGGGTATGATATAAACACAGCACGCGATATCAAACAGATTTGTATATATCTTTTTCTTTAACACTTATTAAGCTTATGCTTTATAACTGAAGCGTTTTCTCGAATCAAAATCATATAATTGATGTTGAGCATTATAACCATGAACATAAGTTTTATTATATACTAGCAGGGCTACCCGGCGTTGCCCGAGACCGTATAAACAATGAGAAAATTGAAGTTGATTTGGAATATATTTTTTATTGCTATTCTTTGGAGAGAGGAATTTTAATGTCTATGTATTATTTGCTATTTCGAGCAAAAGAATATTTTACCTACCCTAGAGCGATTATTACACGTGTATGAAATGATTGTACCTTTCCTACGACAGGTAATTTACAGAATGCATATGAAATAATTTTACCTTTTTGGGACCGGTAATTTACAACACATTTTTAAAATATGTTTACCTACCTTCGGACGGGGAATTCATAGACATATATAGAACAATTTAAAATAGTCTCGGCAGGTATTATACAAAATATATGAAATAATTTCTTTTCTGACCAAGCCTACCATAATTTTAAGGAAATTGGAATCATTTTTAGAGGATGTATTATTCAGATTTCCAAATTAATACATACATACATTGCATTGGTTAATGAGTTCGCAACCCTTGCTTCACCATAAATTTCAACATTACTGCGTTTCTTTCTTTCGTCACTATCGGCACTATTATTATAAGAAAAATTATGTCATTTTTGGAAGATGTCTCAGCAGGATTTTAAAATTAAAACATAAATAGATTGACACAGTTAAGTGATTAGCCAACCCTTGCTTCATTATCAAATTCCACATTACTCTGTTTAATTTTTTCACCACTACCGACAACAATTTTTTTGGAAAAAAGGCGTCATTTTCGTGAGGATTACTCATCAGGCTTTACAAACAAATAAACCAATATGTTGAGAAGCTTTGTCATTAGGCAACCCTTGCTTCACTACAAAATTCCACATTACTGTGTTCTTTCCCTCCCTACTACTGACACCATAATTTTAAGCGAAATGCTATCATTTCTTGACCATAACTCAACAAGTTTTCGAATAATTACATAAATGCATTGATGCGAATGAGCATTAGGCAACTTTTACTTTACAACAATTTTCAATATTAATGTAGTTCTTCCCGCTTGCTACCACAAACACAAACAGCACATTAATAAGAGAAACGATGTCAGTTCCGGAATATAATTCCATAGTTATTCGATATTTTTGGAATATGATGTTGTGGGAGATTGCATAGCGACCTCAAAATGGGCATTGCTCCCTCAAGCCCCAACCCAAAAGTGATGGTTTGTTAATTGCTAGAGAACTCCAGAGCACGTTAAAAAGCAGCATGATAGTGTCTTTCTACTCACCACTACAACTGTGACGTTATTCCCGAAATTTACATTGAAAATTCAGAAAAATATTGTTACCCACTCTCAGAAAATGATAAATTGTCTGGGCCGATTATTTCATTAAAAACAGACCAATCAATTAACTCACATTTCATCAGTTTTCATAATTCTTAGATATGTAACTAATTTCGACAATCATTTTTCATTATTTTAACCCACATTATCGCGCCCCTTATGAAAATAATAACCTTGATATATTATCTGGGGTGATTATTTTATTACAAACACATCAATCAACTCACATTTCATCACTTTTCATAATTCTTGGATATGTTACTAATTTCAATAACCATTTTTCATAATTTTAAACAAATTTTCACACACACCCCTTACGAAAACAAACACTTCCATATATCGTCTGGGAGTATTATTACAAACATACTAATCAATTAACTCACATTTTATCATTTTTTATAATTCCTGGATATGTTACTAATTTCGGCAATTATTTTTGATATTTTTAACCCACATTATCGCCCAACCCTTACTAACATAATACCTTCGTAATATTGTCTGGGTTGATTTTGTTCATTACAGACACACCAATCAATTAACACACATTTCATCATTTTTCATAATTCTTAGATGTGTTATTAATTTGGACAATCATTTTTTCATAATTAATACCCACATAATATCCCCCTCCTCCTCCTCCTTACGAATATAATAACTTTGATATATTGTCTGGTTTGATTATTTCATTAAAACACACCAATGTATATAATAACATTTCATCATTTTTCATAATTCTTGGATATGTCACTAATTTCAACAATCATGTTTGATATTTGTAACCCACATAATCGCACCCCCTTACTAACATACTAACTTTGATCATATTGTCTGGGCCAACTATTTCATTAAAAACATACCAATCTCACTCACATTTCATCATTTTTCATAATTCTTGGATATGTTACTAATTTCGACGATCATTTTTCATAATTTTAATCTACATTTTCGCCTACCGTCCCTTACGAAAATAATAACATTGATATATTGTCTGGACCGACTATTTCATTACAAAGACACCAATCGATTAATTCACATTTCATCATTTTTCATAATTCTTGGATATGTTACTAATTTCGAAAATTTTCATAATTTTAACCTACATTATGGCCGCCCCTTATCAAAATAATGACTTTTATGTATTGTCTGGGCCGAGTATTTCATTACAAACACATCAATCAATTCACATTTCATCATTTTTCATAATTTCTGGATATGTTACTAACTTCGACAATCATTTTTCATAATTTTAACCCACATCAGCACCATATTAAAATGGTTTTCTAAACAATAACGTTTATATCGGCACAGTCCGTAAGCTGTATGTCAGTTTCTTATTTAATATCTTGTTATTTGAAAGTGCAAAATGGTTTTAAAAACCTCCCCATATTAAGATTTGCTTTCTACATTACATTAATATTTCATCACGGTTCTTATTCTGTTTATCATTTTTTTTTTATTTATAAAAATGTTAGGTGAAACATACCTTCCTTTCTCCATATTAAGAATGGCTTTCTAAATAATAACAGCACAGTCCGTATCCTGTGCGCTATTTTTCAAGTTTTAAATTGTTAGCTGAATGTACAGAATAGTTAAAAAACATACGTTCCTCATATTAATAATGGCTTTTTTGAATAATAACGCTATTATTTCAGCACGGTCCGTATTGCGAATTTCAGGTTCCCTTTCCGCTCTTTTAAAAATATATACGAAATTAAGTAAGTATGAAATCGTAAATTGCTTCAATCATTTTAAGGACTGATTCCATATCACCCATTACTTAAATTAGATATGAAATAAAGAACATTTGACATCGTAAACTGCATCAGCCATTTCCGGGACTGACTCTATATCATCCCCCTTCTCTTAAAAATAAATATAGAGTAAAGGAATATTGAGATACTAAACAGCCTGAGCTATTTATGGAGCTGATTTCATATCCTCCCTGTCTCTTATAAATATATAAAAAATAAAGTAATTTTGAGATCATAAACTGCTTCAGCCATTTCCGGACCTGAGTCCGTATCCCCACTCCCCCTTCTTTTAAAATATGTATAAAATAAAGTATTTTTGAGATCGTAAACTGCTTAAGCCATTTCTGGGATTAAATCCATATCCCCCCCTCTGTTCTTAAAATATATTCTGTGTCGATTATTTTGTATCTTTGCTTTGTTTTTTGTTTTTTTTTAAGGAGAGATCATGCATGTAGGGAACTATATTAAACTGACTTGGCCTTTTTGCTACGATCAAAGTCTAGTATCTTTTCTGGTGCAGCATTTCAGCGACCTCATCCCCACATTTGTTTTTAAGGAGGAGATAATGCCTGGTCAAAACAACTTGGTTGCTTGGTCTTCATGACTGAGACAATTATTTTAAATTACTAGGAGAAAGTAAAGAATAGTAAAAAACATACCCTTTTTTTACACAGTGATCACCACTTATCAAGGCCCGGAAGCCACTCAGGGGTAAGGGTTATTGCAAGTACATTACGTTAGTGTGGAGATTTGATGAAGTGTTTACTTAAGCGGGCGGTTTATTAGGAATTTGTTAACGTTGGACTTGAATACATCCAAGTTGTAGTCCGGTGGGAAGCAGGCAGACGAAACAGAGTTCCACAGGCGTGCAGTTCTAAGAAAGAAGCTTTGTTCATGGAATCCGCGTTTTGATTTAGGCACAGATACAGAATGGGGGAAATTTTTCACAGTGGATTAAGTTATATATATATATATATATATATATATATATATATATATATATATATATATATATATATATGTATACCCTATATGCTATCCATATTGCTTTCTAAATAATAATGATATTATTTTAGCACGATCAGTATTTCAGTTTCTTATTTAATAAATTGTTAGGTTAAAGTACAAAATAGTTTTAAACATATCTTTCCCTCCCCATATTAAGAATGACTTTCTAAATGTTATTATTTAAGCACGGTTCGTATTCCGTATATTATTTTCAACCCCCTCCATCTTAAAAATATATATTAAATAAATATGAGATCGTAAAATAAAAGATATACAAATTCAAAACCGCGTAAAATAAAAAAAAATATAGACAAATTCAAAACGGCGAGTAAACTTTACGTATTATTTCATTTTTTTAATACAAAAAAAAAAGTAGAAATGCTCGGTGTTATCAGCTAGAATTTAAATTCCAATTAAGCGTTCAAACCGAATGTTGTGTTCTCTATTAAGTGTGCGCATGCGTATGGCCGTAAAAAATGTCTGCTCAATTTTAATGTGCATTTTACATGTAAATTTGGCATGTCTGTATGCGTTATTCATGCATGTAAACAAAAAATATTATTCGCTATAAACACATCCTTGGTTAATGAATATTATTTCCTGAAAATTTCTGTGTTATGTGACCAGTAGTTTATGAGTTTACCTGTTAGATATTTACACACACACACACACACACGTACATGTACTGTTTTATTTATACAGATTAACTTTAATTTTTAAAAGATGGTAATAAATAGACGTTTACTCTTTCCGGAAAAAAAACTGCAAAAACTTCCCCTGACGTTGACATGAATGATGCCTCTGATGGAGATGTACATGCAACGGAGGAACACATGTGAATTTAAAAATCTTATGAAACTTTTGTCTCCCAGGAAAGCCAGATCAACTCGCGTAGGATTACTCTCGCTTTGCTACGGCCCGGTACAATCATTACCACAATTAAACAAAACTGTTGTTTTGGGAATTATTTCTACTCTTTTTTTGAACGGTTATTAAACAAATATCCATCTTTATGTATATTTATCCATGAATCTGTCCATCCATTCATTTATCTATCTATCTATTTATCTCCATATATCAATCCCCCTCTCTCTCTCCCCCTCTCTCTCTCTCTCTCTCTATATATATATATATATATATATGCATATAAATATGTATATATGTACATATATATATATATATATATATATATATATATATATATATATATATATATATATATACATAATGTGTCTGTGTTTCGTACATACATGTAATCTCATAAACATTTCCCAGACAGTTAAATGGCTTTAAAACTAATTGTTCAAAATAAATATTTACCTTTCAACCGAATCTGCTATACTTTCATCTCAAACAAGGTGCAAATTCATTGGCAATGTTAAAGTCAACGTTACTTGATAAGTCCGATAAATTAAAATGCGAAGGTAATTAGTACGCATAAATATATAGTGAAACATTTAACGAATTCAATGCATGAATATAAATAGACAATATCGTTTTGAATGCCAGATGTTCCCATTTCAACTGGACGTGTAATATTATTTTTCATAATCTAATTATCCATGGAATTATCTCAACAACATTATTGAATAACATTAAAAGTACCGGCACAAATACGAAATGTAACGCTTTTTTATAAATATGTATTGTTTGCTTTATTGATTGTTCACTGTTTACCTCCCTCTTCAACAAACGACAATAATAAATTACTTATTGTTTACAGTAATTGAGACAGGGCATGAAAACAAAAGAAATTTACAAGCTGTTATTTAGAACACTTTATAATTTGCTTCAACACAATTATGGCTAATCTAATCAAGCAATAACGGACACAAATTAGCGAATCGGAATTAACGTTTTATATGTCCGCTAAAATGTTATTTAAAAAACACATCCACTTAGATGTGAAGTTTTATCACCATATGTTATAATATGTTGCAATATTTTTGATTCATAATGGGGTATATATTTAAATGCTGCCCACATCAGCATTATGTGGCACAAGGCCGGAAAGTGGTAACCCCGCAGGCTCCCCTAAAGGAGGGGCACTCCTGCAATTTAAAAATTGCCTGAGTAACCCCGTCGACATTCCCCGGTCGGGGCGCCTCAGGAAGCAAGCAATAAACTTGCCCCACCGGAAAGCCCAGTGGCAAGGCCTGGGAGGGTGGACCTCCTACGTATTACCCAGGCGGCGTACCTCAGTCCAACAGGTGCTGGGCCGGTTCCCGGCCCTTCACCTGTTGGGCTGAGTGTCAAGTGACGAATCCTTGACGTGTACTACCCTGTCTCCTTGCAGCCGAAGCCACTAGGAGACACATTCCATCATAAATGATTAATAATGGGGTATGATCCCACACAGTCGGGCAATTCTATTTATAAACGATGCTGCTAGGAACTGACGAATCGAATTGATTAACGTTCTGCTACCAACCAATCAGAAACCAGAATTGCTCCATAAATATTACACCTTTTTCTGTAGCAATTTTGCATGTTTTTTTTTTTCGTCTCGACACGGTAAGAATATTTTGCTCTGTGGAACTGTCTACTGCAAACCAGTCAACTCTCCCAACTTGTTTAGAACAAGGGACCATCTGAAACTGACTGTTCTGTCTACTGCAAACCAGTCCCCTCTCAAGACTTGTTTCTTCTGAACATAACATGGCTTACACTTCTAAAGGTTATGCGCCCAGCGTGCGTCTTTATTTCGATGGATCCGAATCAAAGTTCGAATTGTGGCAAGTTAAATTTCTGGGATATCTACGAATCCAAAGCTACAAAAAGTACTTCAAACACAATCTGAAAACAGAAATGACACCGACTTCATTCAAAAAGAACGCAACTGTCTTTGCGGAATTAATACAGTGTTTAGATGACCGAGGTCTATCACTGGTAATGAGAGAAGCCCTGGGCGATGGTTGCAAAGCATTGAACATATTGAGAGAGCATTATTTATCGAAAGGAAAACCCAAAATTATTTTTTACACACTGAACTGATCTCTCTAAAACGAATCTACGCCGAAACTATTACTGATCATATTATAAGAGCCGAAACGACTGCAAATTCTTTAAAAATGTCTGGTGAAGTCATAAGTGACAGTCTGTTAATTTCCATGGTCCTTGAGTGATTACCGAGTGATTTCAAGCCATTTACCACCGTGATAACCCAGAAAGGAAACCCCATGACTTTTAGCCAATTCAAGGTACCACTCAGAATTTACGAAGAAACTGAAAAACTGATCACAGAAAAAAAATGAATCCACAAATATCATGAAAATTAAAAATACACACATAAAAACACCACAATTAAATTATACGCATGCCAGGAATAAAAACCGCAAATTTGCCAAAAACAATTTTTCTCCTAAGAAAAGTACAAAAATTATTTGCTATAATAGTGGACGACCTAATCACAAGAGTTTCCAATGTAGATACAAGACTCAAAATGGCGGCTCCATTAAAAATGTAAACAGCTCTGTTAGCGAACATACATTTTTATTTTCGTGTACGTTTAATGCTTCAAAACACAATAATAATTTTCTTGCCGATTGTGTGGCCACGGCACATGTGATTACAAAGGAATCTGATTTTATCAATTTTGACCCCAGCTTTAAGCCACAAAATCATTTTGTAGAACTAGCTGACGGCAGTCGAGTCAATGATATCGTTTTGAAAAGGGACGATGCTAAAATCTCGCTAAAGAACAATAAAAGTGAAAGTGTGTTTCTGTATTCTAGAAAACGCTCTTCTAATCCCAAAATTTAAACAAAATATATGTTCTGTACAAGCTGCCACAAAACAAGGTGCAAATATAAACTTTAGCCCCAATAAATCAAAACTGGTGTAACCGAATGGAATTGTATTCGACATTAAAGACAATGGAAAACTATATTATTTAAATAGCGCAGTCCCATCGAAAACCGCCTGCCATGATCTACAGACATGGCATAAAATTCTTGGACATTGCAATATTCCTGATATGAAAAGTTGCCTACTGTTGTTGATGGAATGCAAATACAAACATCAAAAACTTTCAACTGCGTCACAAGTAATCTGCTGACCTAAGACGGGAGATCCCCAAATTTAGGATCGTTGTTGAGCGCTTTACATTGGTGGCCGTGACCGAGGATTGACCCTGAAAAAAAGGGGGGTGCGACGGAAAATGAAACGTTAGGGGAGCGGATATCCGGTTTAGCCAGGAGAGCCTTCTCCGATGATAAGCGGATGGACTACAGGATGCAGTTGAGTCGGACCAGAGTAGGGAGCGAATGTGGGCGCGAATTCGACATCGCCAATTACAAAATGTTATGGAGGGATGTAGTTTTGACCGAGAATACCGATCAAGGTGGTTCAAGAAAACTCCCTTTCTGAGAGGAAGGGGCTGCGACGGATATCATAGAAAGAGGGAACGCCAGGGGCTCCTATGCCCCCTCCGGGTAGGAGGGGAATGGATCGATTGGCCTGTAGACAGGAGAGACAGTGGGCAGGTCTGCAAGGTGCGTGGTCACTTCAGTCAGGTGGCTGGTCGGTGTACGGACGCGGCGGAACATTGATTAGGAAGAAGTAAGAAATAAGAAAAAAAGAATTCCTCCTGACCCACCAGAGAAGAGAACGGGAAGTCAGGTAGTCCGAGTGGAGACCGCCTCCGGCCTGCCCAGGGACGCCTGAGGAAGGAGGCCGATGGAGTTACGACGGGATGACCCATACAGAGAGCCAGACAATCCGAGAGGCGAGGGAGCGGATGAGTTGCTGGACCTGTGGTCAGTTCAGTCATATGGCCCGAGGTTGCCCAAAAAGAAAATGTTGGCGTTGTCGGGAGCCAGGCCATCTGCGAAAAAAGTGCTTCCAAAAAGGGGGAGACTCTCTAATTAGAAGCAGAAAGAGAAGCCGTTGCATAGGGTTGACCAAGGAAGAAGACAAAGGTCAAGGCGGGTGGGAGTCCGCTTTATCTAAAAGGAGAGTCGGGATCTTAGATGGCAGATGGTGAAGATGGCAGCTTTGATCGATACGGGGGGCGTCGTTGCACTGGGTAAGTGGAGTGGTCATCAGAAGATTTCCGACCAAGGCCGGTTGTACTAGGTTGACCTGAAATTTACCCAGGCAGATCAAGGCCAATTATCCCTGGAAGGACTGGCCAGGCTTCCCTATGAGGTAGAGGGGATGTCTGGGCAATTACAAGTTTATGTGGCGCCCGATTTATGTGAAGAGTTGATATTGGAGTAGGATTGGCTGGAAGAAATTGGAGCGCGGTCAGCCTCGTTCCATTAACCCTGTGGCTAAAGGGGAGGAGCATTCCTCTAATGGACAAGAACAGCCGAAGTACCTCCATGTTATTACCTCAGAGGATGCGGAAATCCGTACCCAAACGGGGGTGTCTACAACAGGAAGGATCTAGGGACAAAGAAAGTGCAGCCATGATGGGTACCAGGTGACCTCCCTAGAAGAAGAGGAAGACGGGAACTTAGTAGTGACCATTAGTGATGCCATAGCGAGTGGAACTTTAGCTTCCCGGTGCTGCACACAAATAATTCCTGCAAGATGGTACGGGTTAAACATGGAACGTAGGCGGCACGAGCCTACCCTGTTGAGCGAGTCTAAAGAATACAGACCTGGGGAAGAGAGTTGACAAGGAATCTTAGGGAATCATCAATGATAAAAACAGAGGAATGATAGCACCGTCTGATTAACAAGAGGAGGTAATAAAACTGCTAGAACACAACCGAGATATTATCGCCTCTAATGATCGGGAATTGGGGTTTACAACCACGGTAACGATAAGGATTAATACGGACGACCACCCGCCTACAAGATGGAAACCCTACCGAACCCCAATTCATGAAATAAAAATTGTAGAGGAGGTGGTGTCTGAGATATTTGAGGAGGGAATAATTGAACCATCAACCTCTCTGTGGAATTTCTCTGTGGTGATCGTGGAGAAGAAAAACAGTGATCAGAGATTCTCTGTAGATTTCCGGAAACTGAATGCTATTACAAAATCCCTAGCAGTACCCTTACCCCTGATAGAAAACATACTGTCTTTGTCGGATAGAGCGAGGTGTTTTACCACCTTGGACTTTAGATCAGGCTACTGGCATGTAGCCCTCGATGGAAAGGATCAGGAGAAAGCGTGTTTTGCATATCAAGCAAGACTATTTGTAACGTGATCGATTTGGGGTAGGGATTTGCTCCCCATTGGGGAGGTTGAGACCCCCCCTGAGACCTAAGAAAGATCAGGTAAATATTCTAAGATTGACAACAGCGGATATCCAAAATACTTGAGTTGAAATATATAGATATATTTTATTTTATTGTTTGGAAATCAGATGTATATTTTGCTATTTAAAAAACAAATGACAGGAAATGTTAGAATAATGACGATGACATTCGTCTGGGCTGAGAGACACCGGGCCAGGTGTTCTGAGCTGTAGGCAAGGGAAATTGACAAGCGTTAACACCTGGGGTCATGAGAACGTATGTCGGTTTTGGTCCCAGATTTGAAAACTCTAGACTATGGCTGGACTGGACACACGCAATTGTGGTCTGAAAAGCCCCAGATACGATACGTATCTTTATCTGATTGGCTGATTGGATTATCCACCCCGACCTGCGACCCCACTATCAAAATCCAATGCCTCGAAATTAGCCAGATTGGAACCAGATTGCGTGGAATCTCGAGATAATAACATTGCTCCCAAATGCCTGATCCCCTCTCTCCATTCCGCCTGAGTTCCATCTACGAAGAAGAGATATTTTAAAATGTGCTAAGAACTTAAGAAATATCTGTAAAAAGACTGCAAATTTTGTGAAATTCATTTTTAGTAGAATAGAATTTTTCATTTGTTTGTCTTCTCTTTCTGGCGAATACAGCGTTCACTTTCCGCTTTCAGAGAATTCACAACTGAGGTGTTCAGGATTTAATGTGATAGTCTGGCATATCGAAGAAAATTCCAATATATTCCCTGTCGTATAAGCTATTCGAAACTCAGCAGAGGTGGTCGGTGATTGAGAAGCTTTTGCGATTGTATACATGGTACAAAAGCCAAACTATTGTCTTAGTGGGGCCGAATTTGTGTTGAAAACTCATCACAAACCGTTGAGATCTCTGTTTAAGGTGGACTGGACGAACAAGAAAATCGAGCAGTGGACACTCAAGTTATCCGGCTATCAGTGCCGAATCGAATACTTGCAAGGTAAAGAAAATACCTGCACGGATCCTTTGTCCCGAATTCCAGAGCAGCTGGAATTCGAGGCTAGTCGATTGGAGCCGTGTGTGAATGACAGTGCTTTCCAGGTAGGAGTGATCAATTCCCAGGTCGTGAGAGAATGACCGGACTGGAGTGAAATGGACGCAACTGAAGCTGAACCTGTAGTCGACACACATTGGGTCAAAATGATCAAGAGAGGACAAGAAGATAAAGAGTTGGCGGGGCTAAGAGCACGGGCGGAGGAAGGTATGACTCAGAAGTATACCCTTCATCAAGACCGACCGTAGTATATTGCTGGGCGGGACGGAGAACTTGGACTAAAAATGGTGGTAACAGCCCAACTCCGGAGAGAAATCCTGAATCAAGCACATGAGAGGGCAGGACACTTAAGGGTCGAAAAAACATATGAGTTAATATTTAGAAAATATTATTGGCCGGGACTGACCAAGGGGTTGTGAAATGGGTAAACCGATGTATAAGATGTCAGATTCGCAGATGTTCCGCAGTATCCCTTCCAGAAATTGAGTCTAGACATCTCCCAACCCTACCTACTGACAGGGCGTGGTAATCAATATATCGTGAACGGGGTGGACTGGCTCCCTAACTGGCCGGAGGCCTGTACGTCGCCAGATAATACCGCCCAGTCGGTGGCCGGTATAATCCTGGTATTAGTCGCCAGAGCAATTAGTCACCAACAATAGCGCAGAGAACGTGAATAAAGTTATAACAGAGCTACTGGAGGGGCTGGGGGTCCAGCATGTGTTTACCTCCCTTAGCACACCCAGAGTAACCCCACGGTTGACCGATTTCATAGGACGCTGGTGGATATCTTGCGTAAACTAGTTACTGATAATCCAGCGGAGTGGGATCGGTTCCTCCCACATGCCTTAGCAGCAGTGAGATTCACTATGAATGAAACCTCGGAATTTTCACCATTTGATTTGCTATTTGGAAGGGATGTGATTCTTCCGATTGACAATCTCCTGAAGTCGGGTAGAAAGTATTTCGGGGAGGAGCATCACCAGTTATTGTTAGAACAGCAACATAGGAGATTTGTGCAGGCCAGGGGCCGTATCAAACGAGCACAAAAAGCGGAATGCTCGGTTGAATAAAGATAGAATGGAGGTGGAGTTCAAGGTGGGAGATCCCGTTTATTATAAAGTGCAAGCTCAAGAAGGGAAACTGGATGGACGTTGGACTCCTTACTACCGATTAGTACAGCAGACCGTGCCCCTTTCATTTATAATATGGGACCAGGTGGCTAGGAAGATAAAAAAATGCATCGCAATGATATTAATTTGGCAAAATTGGAATTTGATATAAAACCCGCTCCGCGAAAATCGGGGAGTAACTCACGTAAGGCTACCTTGGTCGCACCCCAGGAAATAGAAACTTCAGATGAAGAGGGGATGTCCGTTCAACTAGACATGGATGTTATGAGAACGCTTAGAAACAGGGGTAATGGGGGGGGGGGGCTACGCCAGCCTCTTGAGAAAGGCAAGAGGCCGGAAATCGGCGCCAGTCCTAGTGGATTTCTGATCAGAGAACCACAGAAGGCGTCGACGCTGGAGATTGTCCTGGGGAGAGGTCGAATGTAAACAGTAAGGCCGCAGAGGATTATTGGGAGGAGGAGGAGGAGGAGGAGGATGACATTCCTCTATCCTTATTGAAGGAACGACTGTCGAGGTGAACGGAAAAGAGTGACTCCCAAACCGGCCCGACGCTACTTCCAGGTGAAAGGCCCCTAAAGGACTGCGGGAGGCCATGACGAAGCCAGAAACGACTGAGTAATAAGCGGAATTGAATCATACCCTCAATGGATCGAAGTTCTGTTCGCTAATAGAAATCGGGTAATTGAATTAAAAGGAAAGAGCGATAATGAAACATAGAATCCTTGCAGAACCCTTCTATAACATTGAACAAATAAAAGTATGAGCTCGACGATTAAATTGATTTTTGAGAAGAAAATAGAATTTTGCCTCAGTCTGGAAAGATGGTTTTTCACGAAATTGCACAGATGTCGGCTGAGTTCAGTCGAGAATGGCTGAACGTATGATTTTTGACGATTAAATTGATTTTTGAGAAGAAAAAAGTTTTTCCTCAGTCTCGAAGGATTTCTTATTCAGGAACAACATCTACGAGGCCCGCTAATTGAGTGGAATTAATTTGAAATGATTATGAGTATTACTGATTTTTTCGAGATTATTTTGAGGTGTACCCGTTTTAGTGCGAAAATGATTATTTTTCTTTAGATAGACTTTTCCTTGCGAGTAGATTGTGCGTGTAGCAATTGCACCTGAAGAATCAAATTTAAGCGGGAAGGATGAAAATCGGTGCTGAAACAGAATTCCTTAAGTGATTAGGCTTCCGACGTCTTTAAACATAATGCATTTTTCCATTAATTTTTTTTTATATACTTTCTTGAGAGGAATACTGCGGGGGGTGGGGTTGTACGCGTTAAGTCAAAGAAACTGCGGTAGCGATCTGAGGACTGAATTAAATAGCATGAATTCGGGAACATTTAAGACGAGAATATAATGACTGAGTGTTGGGAAATTAGTTTTAGTTATTCATTCCTTTTAGTATTGTTTGTTTGGTTGGTTGGTGGGTTGGTTGGTTAGTTGGTTGGTTTTTGTTTTACGGCATATCAACCCTTTTCGGGTGATTTAATGCCGAACCCAAAGATTTTGAAGAAAACTTTTTTAATAGAATATATTTGTTGTTTTCAAGTCGGTTTCTATTTACACCATAGTTGGGACCCTAACAGGTACTACCACTCCGGGTCAGAGTGGACCTGGGAGCAATGTTAATTAAAGGGTGGCTCCACACTCCGCAAAGCCAGGGCCTCACCACTGGATATAGTTTAAGGTCATATCCAGGACCCTTTTTGGTGTTGAAAAGCGATTGCATTTTCTTTAGCCGTTATTGTATCGTGGGTGTAACGTTCGCGCCGGAGTCGCTACTCAACTTAAGGGGAGATTAATCTGTGGGTGGGTATAGCCAATTGAGAATTAAATTAACCTGATTTTTTAGAAATTATAAATAGCCAGTGTAGAACGGGAGATTAGGGCACATAGTTGTTAATTTTTTTACATACGGAATCGGCCTCAGGGTTGGTGTGAGGGGAGGGGGACTGTCACTGTAATGTGTGTTGGATGATTTCCGGTACGGGCCCGGCCGGGGGTCGTCAAGTGGCAGCGCTATCCTCTTCACCCCCCCCCCCGGCATACTGTGGTCAATGTGGGTTTGGTTATGTCTGAGGTTACGGAAACGGGGGTAAGCAGGCTAAGAATAGGATTATGCTGCTGGAGATGATGGTATAGTGTGTAAGAAGACGGATGAGGTTGGTTGCACCTCCAATCCAGATGATACCACCCGGAGAAAACGCAGTTCCAGATGGCCAACCGAGTAAAAGCAACGCATGCATCGAAAACTTTGCCAAGAAGGGCAATGCGGAATTGATCCATGGAGAACGCCTATATTTTCTTTTCTCTTCTTTTTTTCTTTTCTCTTTCTTTTATGTTTTCTTAGAATCCTTGCAGGTTGCGGACCCATGAACTGTAAAAGAAAGAAAACCGGGCGTGAACGAGTAAGTTGAAGAAATAAAAAAACGGTACTGCGTACCCAGAGTAAGACACGGAACTTGCCATCCTGAGTGTAATTGGTGAAACTCTAAGTGAGCGAAAGTTGACTACTTTATGAACTTTGTACTTGAAAACTATCGATTAGGTTTTGTGAAATGAAGCCCAAGGTGAATAAATGTTTTGATTATTAATCTTTTTTTTGTTGTTGTTGAAGCCCAAAATATTAAAATAAGGAAATAAATTTTGTAAACCCTTGATTGAAAAAAATCTGAATCAATTTTACCTTGGAAAAAAATGAACAAGGGAGATAATTTTGATGAGCTTTTGAAAAAAAACTAATTTTGAATAATTTGGGGGAGTTTAATCTCCTTGTTGAATAACTTTTGTGAATTAAAATTAAAGATTAAAGATTATGGAATTCGCCGACTGAGAAGGAACCGAGTGACATTTATAAATTTTGAAATAATGTAACTCGTGTAAAAATGCATGTATAATCGAACTGTTTTCTTAAGAATTCTGAATTCGACTCTAAACTTGTCCTATTTACTCAATTCATGTACATTTGAACGGTTACTATTCCATGATTAAAGATCAAATCCACCATTCTTCAATCTCTCTTGCTTGGCAATAGAGTTTCTTTAACTCACCTATAGAGTTGTTTGTGCTGACAAGGTTCTCGACATAAAAAAACGAACTTTGTAGTTTGGTACGCTCATCTACTTAAAATTTTGATGCATATAATTTTAAAATGCAGTTTAGAATAATGTAACTTGCGTTAACGTCTAATACAATGGTTGTATATCGGTAATATACCAGATGATCATCCTGATATAACAAGAAACAACACTTGATTTTTCGGAATCCATTAACAACAAACGCCGTTCTGATGTTTACTAGTAATGTATACCTGTTGGTCAGAAAGAGTCAAGTTTAGCATGCATCTTGTCAAATTTACCCCCGATTACGTTGCTTCATTTGAGGATACTCCTCATTTTAACTTAAAGGGACAGTTGAAGACGGGTCGTATTTTGATTGATGCAGTAATTTATTTCTTTGTAATTGTAATTATTTTCGGATAAATGTTTATTTTGTTTACTAATGTTTTTAATTTATTAAGCACTTGGAATATTCCGGCAGGTTACGTCAGCTGTCGGTAGATCTCGTGTAAACATCACTGAAAGTCGGTGCACAAAGTTCAAAAGCCCTATGTAAATCACCTTTAAAAATTCCCTGACTTTTATAACTCGGGATCTACAAAAAAAAAACGCAAAATATTACTTGATGTTTTTTTTTTTTTGACAGATTACTCTCGATTTATGATTTTTATCTTTTTTCCTTTTCCATGTATTTATATATCAAAATCCAAGTTTTTTTAAAATTAATTATTTTAAGTATCCACGCTATTAATTTGACTAGCTAAATGGAGTATCAGTTTTCTGATTTCAAATTTTACTTGACTTTTTTAGGACTAACATGGTTCGGATACAAGTTTAATATCCTGCGTTATTGATTGTAGAGCCCTAACTAGAAGATAGCGCAAAGAATGAAGGCTTTGTATATATTAGTATAGTCTCGGGATTACTGTAGATATATATATATATATATATTTATATATATATATATATATATATATATATATATATATATATATATATATATATATATATAAATGTATGAATGTATGCATTACATGGCACTACAGTAATCCCGACACTATACTAATATATACAATATAATTATATATTTACACTAATATAGTTAGAACATATTTTATATATTCACGTACCAATGTTTACATTAAGAGAAAAAATATACATGCACATGAAAAGAAAATGGGCATCTTTCCTGAGGTATTTGTAATTGTACTTATATATTGTGTTATAAAGATGTAGTGCTGATATTGTTGGCAAGAAAACATACAAATATCTACTTTATCCTCTTTAGTCGTACCTAGAAAAATAGGGGTATTTAATTAAATAATGAAAAAAGATATTTTACTGTGAGGAACATTTCTCGTAGAAAAAAACATCAAATGTAATATCCTCGTGCTTTTGTGAAATATATTTCATTTTTAAAACTACAACTTTCCATAAATGAATTAAACAATATGTTTTTATTCATATATCTTTAAATATGTATTTGCGTGAATCCATTCCCTTAGTAACTAATAAAGTAATTTTAAAATTAGAATCTGTTTGAATATTTCCTATATATTTGTGAGTATTCTGTATATATTGTAAGATGATTCAATAATACTTGACAAGTAGCATAGGACTATTATTTTCCAAACTTACAGAGAACGAAATGTTCAAAATTAATTATTTAGACATATCATTATATGTGTAAGCTTATGGTCAGATATGATACAGCTACTTATACTGCCAATCTCTTGCAACCACAGGATCTTCATTTCATTCTGTTGTGACAAATTACATTAGCAATTCTACTACGATGAATTTTTATTTATTACATGAAAGTGAGGTTAAAACAAGTGTTAATTGTGATACAATGAACCTGATGGATTGTTTACTATGCTGTGCTTTGACATAACAATTTTAAGGGTTAAATTCGACACACTGCTGTCAATATTCACAAATAAAAATTTGTTGTCAAATATCGAAATTCCAAAACACACTGAACTGCTCTGATATACTCTAAACTCTAAAACACGAGGCACTGCTGACTCCGACATTCAAATCCGGAACACATTAAGTTTCTGAAATATTGTTTTTTTTATTTAGAACCGGAAGCATCTCATTTGCATATTGCAATATGACAATATCGCAAGCACATAAAGAACAAAGTGACCTTTTCTTTCAATTCATTTTGACTGCACTGGACCCTATCGGCTGCTCGAAAACAACTTTATATAATTTTTATATCGATTAAGCAGAGAAACATATAAAGTCAGAAGATCACTGAGACGAACACTACTTTAATTTAACTTCAATAGTAAACTCCGTTCCCATGTAAGCATCTTGCGTGTTTTACGAGCGTCGTTAGCTCTTTCACCTAAATCCGGATTAAAATACTAACCGATTTCTGATTCTTTAAAATTAAGTCAGATAATTAATTCACAAAAAAGAGAAAAATAATGAAAAATAAAATAACACCGACATTGACAAACTTACACTCCTCCATCCCTTCTAACTTCTTTAGCATGCCTGGATATCTCCCACTCTGCCGTAAGGACTCTGATAGACATATGCACGGGCTTGGAGTATATATTCGGAACACCCTCCCCTTGATTAGACAACCTAAACTAGAATCGTACGATCAAGCCTTTATGTGCTTTAGACTTAACATGCAACGTAACCTTAGCAATTTTTATTTTCTCTACCGCTCTTCCTCGACCCAGGAATGTACCCTAATAAACAAAGTCTCTGCCAGCATAGATACAGCACTTTCCTTCGACACTAGCGCACAAGTGCATGTGTATGGTGTCCACCACAGCAACTGGCTTGGATTTTCTGCTCACACAGACGCAGCTGGTATGACTACATATAACTTCTCCATATCTCACTCCCTATCACAGATGGTTACGTTTCCAACCCGTTTCCCAGACCAGCAAGAACAACACGCATCAATTCTAGATCTGTTTCTGACCACAGTTCCCGATGACTGTGTGACTAATGCCCACAGCTCACTTCGGAACGCCGATCATGCAGTGATAATAGTTGAAATAGCCCTAAACTTTAGAGCCAAAACTGAAGAGCCACTGCTGAAAACAACGACATATTATAAAAAGGTTGACTGGGAGGCTATCTAGGATCTCATCAGGGGTGCTCCATGGAAAAATATCTTTTCACTTCCTGCTGAACAGTGCGCAAATAAGACCACTGAATGGTTCAACAAACAATTGAAGCACATGTTCCCACACGGAAATTTTATAGCAAACCCCACTCTCCCCAATGGTTTACTTCTACTCGTGCAGTCGCCATTGCGTAAAGGCCGCATGCGTACCGTAGATTTAACCGTCATAAGCCCAGTTAAAACAGGCAGAAGTATATAGAAGCCAGAAGTAACAATAAAAAAATAAATAGCGACAGTTAAGAGAGAATTTACTGAAACCACGAAAAAATGCATCGAAGCACCGAAATTTGGAACCCGCGACTTCTGGAAATTCTACAACAGCGTGGTAAATAATAGGCATTCAACAATCTCCCCACTATCCAACAAGCATGAGATTGTTTGCTTTGCAACTGAGACGGCTAACATTCTTGTCAGTCGGTTTGCCCAACTCCAACTCCACACTGGGCCCTGCCAACTAACCCCTCCCTGACTTTCCTTTGCGGACAGACGCCACACTAGATGATCTGAAAATCACCCCTGCTAAGGTGCATGCTATCACTAGAAATCTTGACATTGCAAAAGCATGTGGACCTGATCTCATCCCGGCTGTGCTATTAAAAAACTGCTCCGCCGAAGTATCTCCAGTTCTTTCCAAACTTTACAACAAATGCTTTAAGTAATCTTGCTTTCCTGCCTGCTGGAAAACTGCTTCTGTAGTACCAGTTTTCAAGAATTCTGGCGAAAGAATTGATCCATCAAATTATCGCCCCATTAGCCTCCTCTCACTTTTCGCCAAAATATTTGAGACAATAATTAAGCAAGCTCTAGTCCATCAACTTACAGATGCTAAATTTAGACAAGCCCGTTCCACAGCAGACATCCTAACTATAATCTCAGAACGTATATACCAGTCACTGAACAAGGCGGTGGAGAATAGAGCGGTAGCTCTAGATATATCAAGGGTTTTTGACAGGGTATGGCATGAAGGTCCTCTCAATAAAATTAGATCATATGTTATCAATAGAAGAATACATGACATTATCAAATCTTTCTTAGATAAAAGAAAACTCCAGGTTGTCCTCGACGGTCGTACATCTATCCTGGGACCTCTTTTTTTCCTAATATTCATAAATGACCTCCCTAACAAAATTGACTGTTAGATGGGTATACATGCTGACGAGACCACACTATAACAGACACGACAGGAAAACAAATGAACACATATCTAAAGAAATGGCAGAAGCACTAGAAGATGACCTCCGATCTGTATTGGAATTGGGAAATAAATGGATGGTCACATTCAATGCTGCCAAGACTGAACTCGTTTCCTTAAATAATTACAAGAAACCTTCTCTTCCACCAATAGAAATGGTCAATGACTCTTTATCTGAAAGTTCATCTTTTAAACTCCTCAGCCTAACGCTCTCAGGAAACATGAGTTGGAACAATTACATCGAGAGTATCGCCAGGAGCTCTGCGAAGAAGGTAGGTTCTCTCTACTGTGCTAGAAATATACTAATGCCCGAAAGTATCCTATACCTCTATAAGGCCACCATTCGCCCATGTATGGAGTACTGTTGTCACATTTGGGATGGTGCATCTGCTACTTGTCTCTCACTCCTGGACAAGCTTCAAGAGAGTCACCAACCTGATAGATCCTGAACTGTCAACTGAGCTTCAGCCTCTGTCCCATCGACGAAATGTTACATCCCTCTGCCTGTTCTACAAGTACTTTAACGGTGAATGCTCTGACGAACTGCAAGCACTTGTACCCCATCGACGAAAATACCACAGACAAACCCAACAAGCAGCTAAACCCCACCCTTTTTAAGTAGAGATCTCTAGATGCAAGAGAGCCTTCTACTCCAGTAGTTTCTTCCCGAGAACGGTTAGACTTTGTAATTCACTTCAAGGACCCTGCTTTCCCAAATGTACTGACATGCAGAAGATCAAGCGTAACGTGAACCGAGATCTTGCTGCTCAACTCACTACATAGTAACCCTGTAGCTTATGTCCCTGATAGTAGCCATGTTTTGGGTGAAAATCTAATTTTAAAAAATCGTGTCTTGTATTCGATAACTTTCCGGGAATTTCAAACTGCGAAATTTTGTGAAACAGAGATGTTTATCCTGCATTTACAGTAGATTTCAGAATTTGCTTTTTGTGGTTTATCCTAGGAATTTTTTTCACATTGGATGTTATTTTTCAGAAATTACAAATTTCGGGAGTCTATGTTACTTAATTTACAGAAATAGATATTTCATCTATAGCTGAATAAAACGTTTAAATCATTTTTATTTTTGTTAGTATTTATTTAGCAACATAAAAACAACAGATTTTTATGTTGCGCAACAAATAAACGTATTAATTTACCATCACTTCAAAGTTACTTTTTTGTGTTTGGTGAATGTTGCATAATTATTATAGTAAAATAAAAGAAAATATTGATGGAAGTTCATGAATGAGCAGACGGGAAAATCTATGGTTGTTTGTAAAAAATATTAATCTAAAAATTACGAGCATATTTCCAACATCCACATCAAGAGTCACTAGTGCCAATAATGGGCCTGAAGTAGCTGTGACGTTACATCGATGGGAATATTTTCAGAATAGCATCCAAGATGGAAAGAGTAGTTCGTATACTTAATATAATACGAATCCAGATAATCTGTAAATATGGCGATCTCATGAATATAGAATAAATCCTAGGCACGCCCTAAGTCCTTGTTAAATTACCTTAGCAACATTAATGTAATTTCTTTGCAACTAATGATTAATGCTAGCTCATCGATTAACTGAATGATTTAGTTTTATAATCTTGATAAGTTAAGCTCAAATCATTTGAACCACATTTTCCTGAACAATTGGACGACTATTCGGAACATTAAAATATATTAACAAGAGATTATATTAAAAACTAGCGGCGGCGCCTCGTCGGCACACATAACGCCGAGTCAAACACAAAATCGAGTACACTCAACATCAAGTACACTCAACATCTTCTTCCCACTAACGCTTACCTTGTGAACTCGGAGTATGAAGAATTCCCATATGCACAAGAATCATTGAAAAAAACAAAACTACCCTAACTAATGTAAATGATAATGACTAAAACATTGGAAAAAATGATGGTTAAAATTATTACGAACTTGCCAGGATTCGAACCTGGAATATTCTGATCCGTAGTCAAACGCGTTATCCATTGCGCCACAAGTCCTGTCCGTATGTCGATGGATGTTACCGCGACCGACTGTATACAGACTGTGCTAAATTCTGTTGAGATGGGCAGGTAACTTCGACAATTGCACGAAACGGCCCCAAAAAACTTATTTAGGGCTTTTTTTTTTGTGTGTGTGTGTGTGTGTGTGTGTGTGTGTGTGTGTGTGTGTGTGTGTGTGTGTGTGTGTGTGTGACGGCGTTGTATGTTACGAACCATATATTGATATGGACAATCTAGGACTTACATCTTTCAGGTGGAAAAAAATTTTTTTTTTCAATTCGGTGCATCCGTTCGAAAGTTTTATTGGTATATATATATATATATATATATATATATATATATATATATATATATATATATATATATATATATATATATACACACACATAAATAAATGAATAAACATTTAGAATTTTAATTATAGCATAGACGACGTTAGATATATTACTTTGTCATATACGTAGCTTTCGATCCGGATCTTATGTATGGTCTCATATTCATGCAACAGCTGTTAAACATGAATATGTGATGACTCAAATTTAGCAAAAAAAAAAAAGAAAAAAAAGACTGAAAAACATAATTATATTGTTTGATTACCTGCAGAACTGACAATAGTAAGAAAAAAAAATATCCCAATATACATATGCACATGTTTAACGTTTAAATAATCTGTCGCCAAGTTTTATGTGCTTATTGCGCGAAGCAGGTCAACACAAAATTTCGCTATTTAAAGTATCACAGTCATCTATATAACGTGTATATGCGCGTGGTCGTCTAATCTAGTTTTTCTATTATTTGTTAAGTTGATGCATGTGTAACACTCACGACAGTCTTGATGTATTAACAAATACAGTTTAACAACGTATATGTAACATTTACAACAGAAATGGATAAAGAACAGTATAAACATCGAGGTAATCGGGGCTACACACCTTGTCGTCTTTGGTCTTGTTTGACAAAAAGCTGAAAAAGATTAAACCTTCATCAACAATTTCGGATCGTCTTTTCAGCAACTTTATTACAAATTTTTCCTAATTTTTGACTCTTTCTGTTTTGTTCCTGATGATCCGAAGAGCGTATTTCTCTCTCTCGACTCCGACTGCTTCTTGATTATAGAATGATACGTGTCTTTTCCAAGCTCTCTTCTAATGTCCCCGCCAATTTATGTGGTGTCTACGTAAGAATAAGTCAGACTATAGAGGTCATACTATTATACATTATTGCTGTGTTCTTACATTCTTTTCTATTAAACATAACTTAAATAATTTTATCTGCAAATATTTATTTTGCTATGATAACCTTCTATTTTTACAATTATTATAAAGATTAAAACGATAATCGTCGACTAGCAAACCCTTGCCGTAACATTTGGAAGAGTCATGATATATTGGATGATTATTTTCAGCATCTTTGGAAATTTTGGATCATGTTTTGAAGCATATTTTGTCTATCATAAAAGCAAATTCTTTATTTAGGGGCCGTAGTTGATGTTTTCATGACCAAATCATACCCTTCTTTTATTTTTCTCAAGAACGTTTTTCTGCTTTGATTTTCCAGAAGTAAAATTGCCCATGACGTAAATCTCCATTCCGGTATATATTAGTCTACAATAATGCTTGCAAAATACTGAAAATTCCTTTTTCCATATTTTCCATGGATTTTTTACTTTTAATCTGAACACTATTGCAACAATATTTAATCAATTCTGAGTTTCTTTCCAGCAGCCAACTTTCCAACCAATATAGAGTATATGTTACAGTGAAATTGCAACTTCAGCCCTGCATAGTGCATCCCTCTCGGAAAAAAAACGGTGTAAGTCAGAAACCTGTGAAGTTAATGGAATAATAATAATAATAATAATGATAATAATAATAATAATAATAATAATAATAATAATAATAATAATAATGATGATAATAATAATAATAATAATAATAATAATAATAAGTTTGTGCACGAAAATAAGATTTATCAAATAAAAAAGGAGAATAAGTTAGTTTTCCTATGAGAACATTTATTTGTTGTATATTTATTGTTTCCTCAATTTTTTTTTTATTGTTGCGTATATTTCACGTGAAAATAAGGAAATGCACAATAAAACTATCACTTTTTAGTTGTATTAATTATTCGAATAAATATTACTATGAAAAAAGATATTTACAAAAAAGGCAGGATTGGATAAAAACAAAACATAAATATAAATCGTAAAATGCAAATATATTATTTTTTAATAAACATTCCTTTGTAATTGTTAGGTGAAAGTAAATAATAGTTAGAACGCCCTCCCCTTCACATGTTTAGAATATCCTTCTATTAATGACGGTTTTTAAGCAGGATCAGCATTCTGCATAATTATTCAAATGAAAATTATTATTAACAAAATTTGACATAATTTTTACGATTTTGTTTGTAAAAAGATAACTTTTTGAAAATCACTTACTAACAGAAATTCTTTTCTGGAAAATAATTACGGCAAGGACAGTAAACAATATGTTAATAAAAAAAACTAACTTTAATACGATATATAACGTAAGTGAAAAACTGAAAAAAATTGAAACTATAAACACACATTTGGTCGTCAATGTAGAAAGTAGTACTTAACTAAGCATTCACATCTGTTTACATCATTGTCAGATTTTGACTTGATAGTTTTTATATTGATGTTTAGAAAAAATTTGTGCAAATCATGTTGAGTCTATATACACATGTAATTAACCATTAAAATAAGTTATTTGTATATTTATTTACACAATGATCACCACTTATCAAGGCCCGGAAGCCACTCAGGGATAAGGGTTATTGCAAGTATATTACGTTACTGTGGAGATTTGATGAAGTGTTTACTTAAGGGGGCGGTTCATTAGGAATTTGTTAACGTTGGACTTGAAGACATCCAAGTTGCAGTCCGGTGGGAAGCAGGCAGATGGAACAGAGTTCCACAGGCGTGCAGTTCTAAGAAATTAATTGTATTCGCTACATGTTTAGTATTAACTGTATTCGCTAACTACTATAGATTTAAAAAATAGCTCTACTACCTTTGTAACCGCAATCTATGTCGACTAATAATAATTCAAAATAACTTAAATATATTAAATCAATTAACTAATTAGATAAACATAAATAATATGCTAAAATGGAGCAAAAACACTATTACTATAAACGATAGATAACATAAAGCTAATTATTACAACAGATGTCTTTAACGTAATATGCCAATGAGTTTTTTTATGAAAGAAAATTTCCTTTGAATAAAAATAATTTATCAAATAAAAGTTATAATCTACCATTTCAGTATGAATTTTTGAACAAATATATTAAACATATTAATCAAACTGTGAACAGAGAAAGAGTAATAAGGCATATATATATATATATATATATATATATATATATATATATATATTTATATATATAAGAGCAAATAGTTAATAAAACATGTTAAAAACATTTTTAAAAAGAGATAAAAACATATTTAATCAGCGGAGTTTCGAAGAAATACTTTCCTTCTCATCAGAGAGTAGGAATTAGCAAAATGCGGGATCGGATTTTGCATACAAAAGTATTTAATAAAACTGCAAGTAAGTCAAAGATCTTACTTGATAACAAAACGTGAAGCAGAGGGAATACGGCGGAGAAAAAGGTGACTTAACGTGAATGGATATAGTCTGGTGAAAGGTAAAGTATCGAATGACGGTAAAATCCAAAAATATAAATCCAAGAAAGTTAATTAAATTTCATTAAATTTATATATAAATATATAATTATATATATATATATATATATATATATATATATATATATGTTTATACATATATATGTACTTATTTAAATATACAGTGGGTCGAGAAAGGCATCGACACTTTAATTATTTTCGTGTTCCTAAACAAATATCAAATTCATTTGAATGAAAATTCCACTAAATTTGCAACAGATATTACCTATCTTAAATTAAATGGAAATGAATATATACTTAGTTAACACATATTTATTAAGATAAAATCAAATAACCATATGCAAAAGTATTTTACCCACTGTCAAATTTCATTCTTAAACAGTCATTATATCTTTTTACAACATTTCAACAAATCAGAAATTTATTCTTAAGTTGTTATATAATCTTGCTACAATATTTCAGCCAATTTATAATTTTATTCTTAAGTAGTTAGTTCATCTTGCTACAATATGCCAAGCAATCAGTAATTTCATTCTAAATCAGTCATTTAATCTTGCTACACTACTTCAAACAATCAGAAGGCACGCCTATGTTCCGATCTTTACAGGTCAGTTGATATCAGCTCTTAGACACCGCGCATGTTACCTCTTTCTTTATTCTTTAAAATGTTTAAACAAAGGAATTGATTAGTGATATGTGGCAGGAAATCATGTCATGGCAAAAAAAAAGAAAGGAATACAGGAGGATAGTTTCAGAACTAAGTTTGGTGGTGAGTACAGTTGGGGATGTCGTAAGAAAGTGAAAAACAACAGGTAGTAATATAAAAAAAAAGTTGTCGGCCACGTAAATTAAATGGTGTTACTGCTTGTTACATTGCTCGTAATGTAAAGAAAGAACCATTTCTGACTCATTCAGAAACTCAGAAGGATTTTCAGGAAGTAGGTACAAGCAAGCAAGGAAAATATAACGAGATCATAGAATCGTACATGCCTGTATTCGAGATCACTGAGCCAGACACGATTGTTGAGTCCTAGACACGTGAATGTTCGTTTAAAATTTCTATATGAATACCAATGTGAATCGAATGACTTCTTGAAAAAAATTGTTTGGTCAGATGAAACAAAAATAGAGCTTTTGGGAAGAAACGTGCACACGCGTGTATGGAAGAAAAAGGACACATAATTTAAACCATCTAATCCCATTACACTGTAAAATTTGCAGGTGGGAGTGTAATGATTTGGGGCAGGTGTTCTGCAAATGAAGTTGGAGCAATGGAAATCATAAAAGAGAAAATTAATGCAGAAAAATGCACGAATATTTTTTCAACACATCTGCTCAAGAGTGTCGAAAATGTAGAATTGGGCCGTCTCTTTATCTTCCAGCAAGACAGGGATCTCAGGCACAAGGCTAAAACAACTATGAAATGGTTTAAGATTAATAAAATTAGTTGTATAGAGTGGCCTAGACAGTCACCCTACCTAAATCCCATCGAAAATCTATCGATAACTGATGTTAAAGATGCATGTAAGAAATTCCAAGAATTTACTAAGAATTGAAGAAAGTTTGCGAAGAAGAATGGCTGAAATAACCAGCTTTTGGAGGTTGTAAGGGAAAACAGACGATATACAAGTAAATATTAGTAAATATGTTAAATGATTTTCCTATTCTTTATGTGATTTTTCGTTAATAAATAATTGTAAACAAAACCTGTTTTTATTTACGTTTTCTTTTAAGAAAGATAATATCTGTTAAAATATTGGGTGTAAATTCCATTCAAATTAACTTGATATGTTTGTGAGAAATACTAAATTACTTTTGCTACCGACGGTATATATATATATATATATATATATATATATATATATATATATATATATATATATATATATATATATATAATTTAAAGGAGATTAGAATAATAGTCTAAAGAGCTAAGTGTATTTTAATGTAATAGTGAAATTACTAGTTTAATTAAAATACAGGAAATGCTCGTTGTAATTTAGATATATAATAAGCTCGATAGTTAAATGTCCTAGAGCTAATTCAATATTAAGTAATGTGATTTATAATTTAAAAATTAAAAAATTTTTTTTTTTAATTTAAAAATCAAATTTTAATTAAATTAAAAATCAGTTTCATAAGAAGGAACAACAACAAAGTCAATTATCTGTACGATCGTTTCGGAAATCCTTGCTTTTTATTTGTGGTATACATGAGGTTAGGTAGAACAATTATACATAGTTTTTTTTTTGGTAAGCACGGTCTCCTCATCAGCAAATTTAGGAGGATTTCTATTGAATTGAAAAGAAACCAAAACTAAACCTAGCATTAAAAGTAAGGCAGATGGATCTTTTAGTTTTTCTTTTTTTGAAATCAGGAACTGTATTTAAAGTAGTCATTTAGATGTTTGCTATAACTTTTTATTTTAAAATAAAAAGCTATAGCAAACATCTAAATGACTACTTTAAATACAGTTCCTGATTTCAAAAAAAGAAAAACTAAAAGATTCATCTGCCTTACTTTTAATGCTAGGTTTATTTTTGGTGTCTTTTCAATTCAATAGAAATCCTCCTAAATTTGCTGATGAGGAGACCGTGCTTACCAAAAAAAACTATGTATAATTGTTCTACGTGACTTCATGTATACCACAAATAAAAAGCAAGGATTTCCGAAACGATCGTACAGATAATTGACTTTGTTGTTGTTCCTTCTTATGAAACTGATTTTTAATTTAATTAAAATTTGATTTTTAAATTAAAATTTTTTTTTTTAATTTTTAAATTATAAATCACATTACTTAATATATATATATATATATATATATATATATATATATATATATATATATATTATCGCTATTAAAAAGCGAGATTGAGGTTTTTGTATCTAGGGTAAACAGAAGGACGGAGCGAAAACATTCAAATATCACCTGAAAACATATTTATTTAACTTATGAAATTTGCAACACCATCGGTTGAATAAATTTTCAACAAAATAATGTATCGG
Organism: Euprymna scolopes; assembly: GCF_053919585.1. NCBI lineage: Eukaryota > Metazoa > Mollusca > Cephalopoda > Sepiida > Sepiolidae > Euprymna > Euprymna scolopes. The sequence goes on along the minus strand of NC_136484.1, from coordinate 11,554,565 downwards.
CACATAGATTGCCTTGCAATGGTCTCGGTCTTTGGACCAATAATGGCGAATATATGTGTGGATTCCTATGAAAACATTTTTTATCTGGACCCATAAAACCGCTGGCTTACTTTCGATATGTTGATGATACATTTGCTTATTCAATAATAAAACAAAGCAAACAAATTCTTCACTTTACTCAGCAAAATGTATCCTGTATTAAAGCATAGTTACTTTAGCCATCCTTGATGTATTAATAACGAAAACTCTATTAAATTATCTAGCATCAATTTATCGAAAACCAGCGTTTAAAGGGCTGTATATACGCTGAGATCCATTTTGCCCGAAGAAACGAAAATATAATAAAATTTGGATCTTAACACATCGTGCCCTCATGATTTGTTCGCAATCTAAGTTCGATAAAGAACTAAAACAATATCACCAATACGTTGTTTAATAACGGGCACCTTCATGATGTGATTATTCGCCTAATAAAAAGAAAAATGTTTTCTCAAATAAAAACTAAGATGGCGGCTAAATGTCCAATTTACATTCGTTTACCCTAGTAAGAGACAATAAGTGAAAAATTCGCCAAAAAGATTAGCTCAGCTGTTGAACATTGCTATTTTGCTTCCAACATACGTGTGCTGGTTTTGACCAAAGCATTATTGCCATCTTTTCAAAAAAACGTTCTGCAGCCCCCCCCCCATCATGTGAATAATGTCATTATCAATTTAAATATAGGTGTAGTGCCAACTACCTCGGCAGAACAACCCTTAGGTTAGATGGTCGCGTCAACAACATGTAACAAGTAATATCCGTAATGAAGATTACTGACCAATGGGTATTCTGAGTAATACGTATTGTTTTACTATAACGGGTGTTTTGCTTAAAAACCTGCAATGTGCAATGAATTGCAGCAGTGAATTATTTTTTATCCTGAGTAACACTCACTCGTTATTTCATTTGAAGGTCTTGGAGACTATTTACGTCCGTTTAAGAGATCTCTCTGTCAGCAAAGGGATTGTCTTTTGGGTTTGGAATTACTAAGTCTCTAAGGCGTTTCCTCTCCATTGTACAGTCATCATAAGGATAGGTTTATTTTAGTCTTTTCCCCATTTTTATTATTCTCTTTTAAATTCGTTTCCCTATACAAAAGACTCATAAAAGCCCCTCGACTCGGCTTTGAAAAGTAAGGGCGACACTTCGTCGGCCGATTCTACCCCTTATTCATCTAACTATTTTTCTCAACTTTCATCGAATGTTTTTCCTTCGTCTTTATTTTTACCATGGACAACTCAGTCCTCTCGTTATTATAGGTATAATAAGGTTTTGTACCCTTTACAAATAATGAAATATATATATATATATATATATATATATAGATATATATATATATATATATAGATAGATATACAATAATATATAGTTTTAAAGGTTAAGAAAACCTCCAATGATTATATATATATATATATATATATATATATATATATATATATATATATATATATATATATATATACGTATTTCCGATGCAAAGCACGGTACATATTATTTCCGATGCAAAGCACGGTAAAAATTATTTAAAAACATGCAGTACTATCATTTTATGAATATATTTATACATATTTGTTGGTAACTATTGTCATTAGTAATCATTGTATATACATATATCATTTTATATACATAAGAAGTATCTTATTTGTATCTTTATTGTTTATTGATAATTTAATCATATCGATCCATGTGTTAGTGTATATATTTGTATGGATTTGTATTAAAGAACATGTATATGCACACAGATGTGGGGTACATTTTTATGGGTGTATGTATTTTGACGCTGTTCAGAGACCAATGGAAAGGTATTCACGACTGGCATGCGACCGCTGCAAAGAAACAGTGGTTTTACGTGGAGGGAACATGAAATAGTTTATCATCGAACCCAGGTTAACTGTAAACCATTGCCTCGGTCATAAGTGTGGTTTACATATGCGGGTGTACGTATTATACTTATACATGGCTGTTTTAAAATTAAACAAAAAGATTCCAGATAGTTCGCAATCCCTCTACCGCAACTTTTTTAACACATACTTGTTACATGAATAATAAGGTTATTACTACTTTTACCGTTCTAAACATTCAATACGTATTTTCATACATTATTTATGATAGGATTACTTTATATTACAGTTGGGACGATTAATCAGAATTGAAAATCAGAAACACCGGAACTGTTTTAGGTCTCGGAATCGGTTTCGGAATAAAAAAGTATACATTGTCCAATGCCAAAAAGTTATTGTAAATTGGCAGTTATAATAAAATAATAAATATATATAGAGTTTAAATTACTAGCAAAATTAAAATTTACCGATCACCCGGACAAGTAGAATTTTAGGTTTGAGAAAATACATGCATATTGATATGTGTTTTTACGATAATCATTACAAAATAGTTTCATATTTACATATTTAGAAATTTATAAAGAATCCGAATCCGAATCTGTAATTGCATCGGAATCGGAAATTTCATACTGAATCGCTAATTGTATTGAAATCTGGGAAATATTGGCCTCGTCCTATCACTACTGTATATATGAAATAAAAATGATATTATTTCCAATCCATAATTCACATGTTCACTCTTTGTTACTTTCATATATTTTAAAGACTTGCATGTGTTTTTATTGCTTTTAATTATTTTGAATTCCGCACAATATGACCAGTACAAGGACTAAATGCTGAAGCACGTATTGTATTGTATATTTTTCCGGTTGTTAAAAAAAAAGTTGACATCTAATTAAATACCATGCTTAAATAATGATGTGACTAAGCAGTCAGTGAAAAACAACGCGTAAATTATTATTGTATTTTGTTTTCTTTCCACAAATTAAATCGATATTACATCGCCAAAGGCGCCAGCATGACATGACGACAGAGTATACATTTCCTGCAATAGGATTTGCCGATTTTCGACTTTTTTCAGAAAAAAATAAATTATTTGCAAAGTTTATGTAATAACGGTGTGGAGAAACAAAGCAATAAGCGCAAACGGTTAGGCGTGTGTCCTCTATACAGAATCACTGGCATTCGAACATATAAACCCGTCCGATACGAAAAGGAAAACATTTAATAATATGTGAACAAAATTAAAATCGCTTATGTCTTTCTACAAATGCCATAGAACAATGCATCTGATAAGCAAGAATTAGGATGACACGTCTCTCTTAGTGCTAATAATTGTTTTATTTTTTTTTCCATTTTCCCCTAAACAAGGCACATTGAAGAAGGCGGCTACTATCGGAGACATAAGTTGAAGGAATACTAAGGTATTATGAAAGTAGATAAGCAGAAAGATGTTCATTCACATTAAACTTGAACTATGCAAGTCAGAACAGTTTGGAAAGCAGAATCCCGGCAGGAAGTTCCAAAGTCTGGCAGTTCTGGGGAAGCAACTATTAGAATAGCAGGCTTTCTTATATCTAGGGATCTCTCCTGTGTAGGGGTGGGATTGAGCTGCTTGTCAGGTTTGTCGGTGGTATTTACGTCGAGGGATTACACGGTATAAGTGCTTGGAATCTGTCAGAGTGTAAGCCTTCTGCCTTAAGTCAGCAGATGTGGCCTCTGACCCTGTTGAAAATGCAATGGCCGATGATCGTCTTCTTCCGAAATGCATAACAGGATTCTCAGCGTCGCAGGCTTCGTGTCGATTTCAGCTGAAAAGCAATTAGCTTCTCATGCAAGCCGAAAAGAAAACAAACTCAGGGGGTTTTACTCTACTAAAAGTAAATTCACGAAAATTACAGATGTTTTACATATGTACAATTGTTCAGTTCGATTACACCGGAAAAACAGTCCAAAATATTAATCATCGTTCCCCACGATGGTGGCCGCGATGAAGATAGGGAGGGGGACGTATCTTGGGAGCGTGTTTCTCTCGAGATTCGGCTTCGATCTGATAATTTCGGCTCGGACATTGGCTCATATTGGAATGTGGTGAGGTGGGGTATGCTGTTTTCCAGACCAATCAGAACTCAACACATCCTTCGGGGTATTCCCGAATCCATTGCGTGTGTGCACCTCTGCAAGACTTGCGAATCTGGGATCAGAACTTACATTTATTCGCACGCTCAAGAGGTTAACACTTTGACCCCAATTAACGTTTAACAGGCAATTTCAGCATAATTACCCAGCCTTACTCAGTGTTTTATGGGGTCTTAATCTCCTCAGTGGGGAGTAACATCGCTCCCCTAGGCGGGCACGCCATAAGAGTATTCACCATTAACATACATATGGAACAAGCAAAGTGATGCAACATTTCGTCTATGGGACAGAGGCTTAAGCTAAGATGACAGTCCAGGACCCATCAGGCTCGCGACTCTCCTTTGACCCCTGAATGTACATAGTTGTTAACATTTAGACAAATATGGTTAGATGATGTTCTAATTAGAAAGGAAGACCGGTATTTGTAACAACTTGCAAGTAAATACTAATGAGTGAGTCTAAGCAAGCTTGTTGCTTTCGGTTCACAGCGCGCCATAAATATTTATATTCGAATTTCTTCAATGAACGCGTTATCTAAATTACTTCGGTAGCATCATTAAAGTTCGCTTTTCATAGTTTTGAGATACTTTGCATGAGTAAGAGTTTCTTCATCCGATGTGAAAATGACTAAAACAAAACGTGTGTAATAGTAGATAACATAGAACAACTTATATATTTGTGTCCCTAATTAACCAAGATCTAGTCCATCACCTTACAGCTGCTAAGTTTCTGATCGATTAACGTTATGGATTTAGGCAAGCCCAGTCTACAGCAAATATCCTAACTGTGATTTCTAAACGTATATAGCATAGACTAGTCAACGCAAGGGAGTGTAGAGCGGTAACCCTAGATATATCTAAGACCAGGTTTGGCACAACGGTTCTCTCACAAAAAACATAACATACGGTACCACGGGACGAATACTTAACATAATTATTCCTTCTTTAATAAGAGAAGCATCTAGGTTGTCCTCGACGATCGTATATCTAAAAAATATGATATAAATGCGGGTGTACCTCAGGGGTCAACTCTTTGACCTTTATTATTCCTAATATTTATAAATGATTTCCTTGATAAAATCGTCTCTTAGATGGGTATATTTGAGAATGACACCACGCTCTATAACAGGGACGAGGGGAAAAATTAACACATATCTAAGGTAATGGCAGAAACACTATAGGAAGATCTCCAATGTGTGGTACAATGGGGACAAAAATGGATTGTCACATTCAATGCTGCTAAGACTTAGCTTGTTTCGCTCAATAATAACAAGAGACCTTCCCAAACACTAATAGCTATAGCTAATAATACATTACCTGAAAGTACTGCTTTAAAACTCTTCGGCTTAACGTTCACAGGTAACCTGAGTTGAAACAAGTACATTGAGAGCATTGCAAGGACGGCTTCGAGGAAGGTATGCCCTCTCTTTTGTGTTACAAAGTTACTTGGCGCTGGAAAGTATCCAGTACTTCTACAAGGCCACAATCTGCCAATGTATAAAGAATTGTTGTCATAAATGGGGTAGTGCATCTGCCACTAGTCTCTCACTTCATGGACAGGGTTCAAAACAAAGTCGTCAACCTAATAAGTCCTGGATGTTTATCTAAACTTCAACCTTTTTCTATCGATGAAATGTCGCATCTGCATACTTGTTCTACAAGTATTTTAATGGTAGATGCTCCGAAGAACTACAAGTCCTTGTACCCCCCGACGTAAATACCTCGACAACCCGACAAGAAGCAAAATTCCACCCCTATATAGTAAAGATCCATAGATATAAGAAAGCCTTCTGCTCAAGTAGTTTATTCCCCAGAATTGGTGGACTTTGGAACAACTATCCTGACATGCAGAAGTTCAAGTGTAATGTGAACAGACATCTTCCTACCAAACTCCCTACATAGCATCTCTGCAACTTATGTCCCTGATAGTAGCCGCTATATCGAAGTGAGACTCTACCTTATTTGGGGTGATAATGAAATAATACAAAAATTCTAGATGTGATATATATATATATATATATATATATATATATATATATATATATATATATATATATATATATATATATAAGTTTGGTAGTTTCGTGTTTGATATTCATATTGAAAACGTGTTTTTTCTATTTATTGCTATTTATTTTCTTCCCCACGAAAGTTAAATGTGAAACAAGGTTGCGTTTAATGTGGGGGACAACCAGCTCCCCGATAGAATGGCAAATATGCACTTTGGTAGGGACCAAAAATAATAATTTTCTCAGTATAGAGAGTTTTCCCTTCATTGACCAAGGATAATTTAACTTAAGGATTGCATCAGAACAGATACTATCTGTTTATCGTAGTTCGAAGGACAAGAACAACAGAAAAAAAGCAGGACTTTTAACTATTTATTTAAAAAGAAAATACAATGTTGCTATGTATGCGTCGTGCAATTGCGCTCACTAGCAAAAGACCTAACTGATTTTCATATTCTTTTAAACATTCATTTTAATTAGTTCCCTATTATTTTTTTCAGTTTTCTGATGGGATGAACATATTAAGTTTACTATTACGTGTAATCATATCCATGCAGATAATCTACATGATTTATACTTGCATAATATTTGCATAAAAGTAGCAATTTCTATATATATTTATGTATGCGTATATATATATATATATATATATATATATATATATATATATATTCGTTTCAATCAATTGCCTACAACATTCCTCTGACAGTTTTTTTTCTCTACAGGCATGAAAATTTATATATAGGATATTACAACCGAGGCGAAACTATGTATTTGGGTTTGAGCCGAGAAGAATCCGGACAAATATGTGAAAATTATAAAAATGAAATTTGCCAATATGCATGCATAATATAATAGCTATTGGTAAACGTTTTAAGTTTTAGCTTTGCAACAAACATGTCTTCATAAGGCAGGTATTAACGTCAAAAGAGAAAATAAAGTGTAAGCTAAACGTTTTGGTTTTGGGTCTTGGTGGTAACGCACGAGTCATTTTTAAACTTTTTAAATCATTGCTACACATTTGGTTCAATATAATATAATAATGAGTACGAAATCTCAATGAATCAAAATATCATGAAATGTTTTAAATAATAATAATAATAGAATAACAATAACAAAGACTTTCGCTGGCGAGGACTACTATTGAGCATAACCAGTTATACGGTCCTTTTGAAATTTTCATCTCTATTTTTCTCGTTATCTACTGAATATTTTAATGAAACATTTCTGAAATATGTTCCTTATTATTTGTAAAGATTTTCTATTCTAAAAGAAGTTTACAAAAATTTAATCTAAACAAAGTTATTTTTAAGTTTTTGTTAAAAAAAATTCAGCTTTTCTCATTATTTAGACATGTATGATACAGAGGGAGTGGCAAAAAAGATTTGTGGTGTGAGGAGAAATACAAACTGAAACAGAGAGAGAATATTCAGACCTGTAATAATACAAAGAGTGGGTTGCAAAAACTGAGTTGTAGTGTGAGAAGAAATACAAACTGAAATAGAGAGTAGGAGTGTTTTTATAAATACATGCAAAACCGCATTCATTTTTGTGAAATCGAAATTAATAAATTAAATTAAATATAATCTTAAACAGATAGGATACAAGTTAGAAAAGCATTTCATCCAAGGCATGAAAATTGTTAAACAAATGTTTTTTACTATGGGCTTTAAAAATAAAGGGGTACGATTTACTTTGAAATTTATTTATCTACAAAGTGAACTTTTATACATTTTACAAAGTAAGGTATTACATGTTTATACCTTACTTTGTATAATTTATAAAAGTGCACTTTGAAGATAAATAACTTTCAAATTGAACCTAGTGCCTTTATTTTTAAAGCCTATAGAAAAAAACATTTTGTTTAACAATTTTCATGCGTTGGATATACAATATAATACATAGAATACAAGTTAGAAAAGCATTTCGCTTTTCTAACTTGTATATATATATATATATATATATATATATATATATATATATATATATATATATATAATAAGAATAAAAATTACAATAAGTTTACCAAGGAAATCAAAATGGTAAACTTAAAATATATTATAAATATTAAAGAGTTAATATTTACAAGTAAAATAAACTCAGCCAGATGTAAAAGCTCAATAAAACCGAAAAGGAAATAGAGCTTATAATATGAACAAATGATTAATAAAACATATTAAAAGACATCTTGAAAAAGAGTTAAAAACATATTTAATTTTAAAAAAGGAAACACAAGATAAGTGGATAGTCCGCGGATTAAGGACTATCCACTTATCTTGCGTTTCCTTTTTTAAAATTAAATATGTTTTAACTCTTTTTCAAGATGTCTGTTAACATGTTTTATTAATCATTTGTTCATATTTATATATATATATATATATATATATATATATATATATATGAACAAATGATTAATAAAACATGTTAAAAGACATCTTGAAAAAGAGTTAAAAATATATTTAATTTTAAAAAAGAAGCACAAGTTAAGTGGATAGTCCTTAATCCGTGGAGTTGCGAAGAAATACTCTCCTTCTCATCAGACGGCAGGAATTAGCCAAATGCGGGATCGGATTTTGCATGTAAAAGTATTTAATTAAACTAAAAGTAAGTCACAGATCTTACTTGGTTAAAAAAGGGTGAGGTAAGGGGAATAGGAGGTAAAAGAAAAATGATAAAAAGATTTCACATAGAGGGTAAAAAATCTAGGAATGGTAACATCCAAACACGGTCGAATTAAAAATTTCCAATCTAACAGGTAAGTTCCAAATGGTCCAACATGATCCAAAAGGCAGAATTCCTTGGAAAAAAATCACAATAGAGTTTGCCATAGTTGATGCACTACTTTTGTCTTTTGAATGCTGATTGTAATGCGACATATTTTACATAATGTTGCGAAGCAATCAAAGAGGAACTGTGAATCTTCAAGCGATGTTTCTACAAGCATCGTCAGCAAAGAGTAAATCACAAATTATTTCACTACGAAGAAGAGTCGTGCATTTGAACCGTTGCTGTTTGAATATCCGATTAGATGACCTGAATTAGAACTTGATACGAATGTTAACATTACCAGATGCATATCCCCACATGAGGGAACAGAATAGAGCTAAGAGCACAAGTGCTATAATACACCATTATTTGGTATTATTTGTAAGGTCAAATACATCTGTCATCACACCATTTGGCATAATAGTAGCCTTCATTCTTCATTGACCCAGATGGTCATATTTAACAGGTATCCCGGTATGCCAAGCTTCTGTAGAACCTTCTAAAGTGCATCACGGTTCATAATGTCAAAGACTTTCGTCAGGTACATACACCATATAAAGTCCCTGATTTTTCTCTCAAATAGCCCCTGAAATTTGGATGAGTGAAAGTATAATATCGATGGTCACATGCCCCGCGCGAAAACTACACTGTGATTCAGGGTAGAGTTTATTTAAAAATGCCTCAATAATACTGTTTAGGATAAGTCTAGCCAGGATTTTGCAAGCAACGCAAAGGAGTAATATTCCACTGTGATTGTCACAAACATTCCTTATTCATTTAGGCTTGATGCATGCATCTTTATAATCTTGTGGGATTATCCCTGCCTTTCATATCTCCACGAAAATGGTGGAGCTTTTTAACAAATAGATGACCGCCTTGCTTATAAACCTCAGGTTTGGTTCTTTAGGAAATAGAGATTGTAATCAGATTTTTTTTCTGTCTGTTTCGATTTACTCAAAACCGCACACACACTCTTCTCATGTATCGTTCTCTTCTTCCTCTTCTGCTTCTTGCTCTTTTTCTTCTTTTTTCTTCTCAGACGTCAGAAGCGTCGTCTTTGTCTTGACTACGTTTTTCCTTCTCCCTTCTTGCTCACAGTGACCCGTTTTTATCCTAAGCTGAACTCTCGTGTGTGCGAGAGAACACGAGATTTGCGTGATTACTTGGCAATATTAACCGGCCGCCGCCATCTTGCCATTTTTCTTTGGACGTGCCCGCTTTGCAGAGTGCACACCTCGAGCGTTTGTCAGGTAAGCCCGTCTGTTCGCAATTTATTACACACTCCCCCCTGATCTCATTATCACAGAAATAGCAGGGAGGCGGTGGCCTTTTTCTTCGAGTGCTTCTTCGGAGAGGGGGATTCGGGGCTTCATCATCGTCTGCGCTGTCTTCCGTGACACGAAGGTCGGCGAACCTAAAGCTGAGCATCGCAGTATCACTGTCCGGGTCTTCATCATCAGCAGGAGAGTCAGTACTTTGAAGGCTACCACTCTCAGTGTCACTGTGCGTTGAAGCCGTCATGAACCAGAATGATGGGTCGCTGGTCACGGATTCAATTTCACTATCTTCGTCAAGCGGCAGCTGCGTTTGGAATACTGATCTTAAATCTTTAATATGACGAGGTACTCCATCAACTCGCACCGCCTGCGGGCTGATCACTTCAGCACCCTGCCGCCGCCACTCCCGTAGTTTATGAGCACAGACATCAGCCCCCGCAGTGTGTGGGTCAACGTATTCATTAAGTTCCCGGTAATCAAGAACAGGTCGAACTTTCTGCTTGTTCTCTTGTCTGACAGCAATCAGGGGAATTAGCCCCCGCGGGGGCCCGAGCTCATCCTCTGGGTATGGAACTAACCAGCCATTATTCAGCCACACTTGAAGTTCTGCCTAAGCACCGCAGGAGGGGGATACTCTGTAAGTCGATTCCGCAATGACACTGGTGGCTGGTCGCCTGCCCATTTCCAGGACGCTGTCCAAGTGTTTGTGCTCTTATCGTATTCTGCATGGAAGTCGGGCTTATCGAGAGTGATTGCTGCACACATTTGTTTGTTTGGTCGAGAGAAGCTCACATCACCGGCGCCGTTCACAATAATTCCGCCTAGCTGTGTGATAGCGTCCATTCCAAGGAGAAGGTCATATCCGAGCAGCTCCCCATCGACCACTAACACCGTCACAGCAACCGGAGAGCCATTGCCAATGCTCGTATGAACAACGCTGACCCCACAACACACCAATGAGCCTTGGCCGACAGTAAGTACAGGGATCCTTCGTTTCTTCCATGTGGCGCAATATTCCTTTCGAAGAAGTGTTTGGGTACAGCCGGTGTCAACCAGCGCTGAACGTTCACATCCATCAACTTGAACTGTTACTGCAGGCAGTGCTTTGTTCAATGCCGCGTTGGGGAGAGTGCTAGCGCTTCGGCGTCCTCCCCTTGCCCGTTTTCCGGACAATTCCGCGCTATGTGGCCTGGCTTATTGCATTGGTGACACCGTATTACTTGTCGTGCTCCATAATTAGGGGTGCGCCTTGTACCGCTTTTGCAGTCTCTGGAAAAGTGGTTGGGGCCACCACAGGTATAGCATCGTAGACCCTTCGTTGGCGAGTCCAGAGTGTCAACAGCTGCGGAGACTAGTTCTCGATCGTCTTTCAAGATGTTTCGTGCTCTCGCCAATAACTCCTCCAATCCAATCTCAGTGAGTCTTGACGATGCTCGCATTAGTCGACTTGCCTCATCCGGTAGTCCCGACAAAAAGGCGCATGCCAATATGCGATCACTTGCACCGCCGAAAGGAGTGGCAAGCTTTTTCAAGTCGGCCATGTAGACATCCACTGTCTCCCCCGGCCCAAGTCGGCGTTCGGAAAACTGCCTCCAGGCGACAAAAGTGTCTGTACCAAATGCCCCGTATAGCGCTTGTGTAATCTGCTCCATGGTCGGTTCCTCCCCTAGCTGCTGGTACACGGCATAAGCCCCTTTAGTGAGTCTCAATGGGATGACCATAGCTGGGTCTTTAATCTTGCACAACCGGCAAACGCGCTCAGCCTTTTTCAGCCATTCGACAACCGAGGGACCAGTGGGGGAGCCATCGAATTCCGGAATTAATCTGGTGTCAAATTTCTCCATACCAACGCCGAGATAGCTTGTAATCAGAGTTTTTTTTTCTGTCTGTTTCGATTTACTCAAAACCGCACACACCTCGTCTTCTCATGTATCGTTTTCTTCTTCCTCTTCTACTTCTTGCTCTTTTTCTTCTTTTTTCTTCTCAGTCGTCAGAAGCGTCGTCTTTGTCTTGACTACGTTTTTCCTTCTCCCTTCTTGCTCACAGTGACCCGTTTTTATCCTAAGCTGAACTCTCGTGTGTGCGATAGAACACGAGATTTGCGTGATTACTTGGCAATATTAACCGGCCGTCGCCATCTTGCCATTTTTCTTTGGACGTGCCCGCTTTGCAGAGTGCACACCTCGAGTGTTTGTCAGGTAAGCCCGTCTGTTCGCAATTTATTACACAGAGATTTACCATGAGACATATGTTAATGTATTCGAAGACCTCTTGATAAGCTG
>NC_136484.1:11504713-11537213 GCF_053919585.1 Euprymna scolopes | reverse complement strand
GGTTACTGAGAAATAGGAAAAATGTTGGACACGTATGTCCAGAACACGTCATGACGTCACGGAAAATAGAAAGTTCTAGGAACAGAGAAAACACTTTAGTTAGAGTTAGGAGTCAGTGAAGAAACTCGCAGAGAGACAGTCACTCGTCTAGGAAGCGAGACGTCACTTCAAGGAAAAATGTGAAACTTTGAATTCTTGGTGCTGGAATCACGGCCGTGTGAAAAATAAATCATTATGTTTTTTGTAAAGCTCGTCTTGTGTCTTATGATTCCTACAGAAAGGTAAAGTGGAATTGTATTATATATTTGTGTTATATGTCTTTACATACACGTATCAACATCATCATGTCCGAACTGTCTAAACACTATCCCTTCACTCCAAGAGCTTCCCTTTCTTCTTCTAATCTACACAAGCAAAGAATTAACATTTAATGTATAAGACTCTCCTAACATGAATCGTTTTTGAAGAAGATTGAAGTGATAAGGAAAATCGAACTTGTGAAAGTCGGCGAACGGGCTTGAGCTGGATGTTCGAATGAGAAAGGGGAGGGCGATAATGAGAAAAATCGAGGAACACACGATTGACGAGCAAGTGATTGAGAAAGAGATACGCGATGAGCTGCCAATTGAAGCAGCGAGCCTAACAGCCGAACAGTCAGAGCTCTAGAAAATTAGAATCAAAGCAAAAGTTGAATTAGTCTGAATAAAGCAGGAGACGAGGTTTCTAGAGCTAAAACTGAACAGGACTGAGTGGGAAGCGAACCGCGAGCAGTTTGACCTAACAAAGCAGGTCAGGTTGGTAGCGAAATTTATAGAGGAAAATATCGACATATATTTCCCTCACTTTGAGATGACGACAACAAACTTGAAGTGTCCAAAAATACTGGGCTATGTTGCTGCAGACAGTGTGGACTGGAAGGGCACAGAAAGTGTATGCGGCACTGACAGCGGAGGGCTGCTCGGATTACGAAGGAAGTAAGGAGAGTCATCCTACGGAGCTTCAAGCTGGTGCCAGAAGCCAATCGGTAAAGATTCAGAAACCAGCAGAGAATTGAAACGAAATCCTTTGTGGAATTCACAAAGGATAAGAAGCTTCTGCTTGGAAAATGGCTCGCCGCGAAGGAAGCCAAAAACGACTCGTAAAAGATCAAGCAACTCATCCTGCTGAGAGATACGAAGTCATCTCAGTCCTTGATGTTAAAGAGAAAACTCCTATGGGGCAAGCTGAGGAAATGACAGATGCTGATCAAAGCAGTTGGAGGAAGCACCCTAAGGATCCCATTATGCCCAATCCAATATATATATATATATATATATATATATATATATATATGAAAAGGGCAAATGAACCCTTTTTGGGGTCAACGGCCAACTAGAACCCTGTGTGTTTGTGTGTATGCATGTGTGTGTGGGGTGGAGAGGGCTCTTATAATCTCTGGTGAAGGCAACCTTTCTAGGAGAAGCAAATCTCTGATTAAAAACAACATAGCGAGAGACCAGTACCCGTATTAAGCTTGTCTGTAGTTTAAATTGTTGCTGGATATCTTGTTCTTGCTTGTTACTGGATCTCAACATTTTGAACCGAGAGAGACTTAGCTATCGTACAAAGCTAAGACTCTGTAACATAATATTTGTATAGATACTCCCTAAGGCATATGTCTATTAAAATGGTCCTGTGGCGATGGAAGTAATTTTTGGGCTCGTGGACTTTAAGTGTCTGAGGGAGTGGCACTCGTCTGATAAGACGGTGCAATCATATATATATATATATATACTCATATTAGCCTGGTCAAGTTAAACTGTGTTTCTATGCTTACAAACATGCACAATCCGGATGGGCATTTAAAGAATATTTTTTTTAATCATTTTACCACTGTATGAGAAAAATTTACTTATGTTTGTAGAAAAATATTATTACACATGGAGATAAAGGAAGCGAGAAAGATATTACGCATAGAAAGTAATTATAAAGCGTTAGTAGGAATATCAGGTGTGAATCTGCAGAATTCCATCGTATGAAAACCTGTTATTGCAGACAACAATTTCTCAAATATCATCAAAAATGACTTTAATTTGCATAGAATTCTTTTTCGTGCATAAACATAATAAAAACAGCAATTATTTTGAAACTGACTCCAAACCGTGTCTCCAAAATGTTCGATTTGGTCGATTCGAAAAAAAAAAGCATTGCATTTATTTTATATCATTAGTTTGTTGCAATTATTAATGGAAATTAAAATAAAACTCTGTATAGTAAAATATATTACGTAATCTGAAAAAGAATGTGTATGAACAAATAAAGAAGAAATTACGATATACAAACTATATATATATATATATATATATATATATATATATATATATATATATATAAAGCTGAATGGCTGTGTGTATGTGTTTGTGGGTGTGTTTGGTCACGAATAGGCTCGTATATGGTTGATTATTTAAAAAAAAAAACTGATTAAATATAATGATAGAAGATGTATCGAGACACAGGAATGGTTCATTAAAATTGAGGGGTCTGGGTCTACGTTCGCGCCAGGTCCACAAAGTATAGAAATAAAAATAAAAAAAAAAATTAAAAAAAAAAAAACGTTTACAAGTGTTTTTGATATAGATGTACATAATAATACTTTGATAAGTATGTTTTAACATAAAAAGGGATGGTATAATAAAATTGTGGGGTCTGCGTTCGCGCCTGGCCTCCATAGAATGGAAATAGTCACAAAATTTAGTAAGGCGTTTCATATCTATCTGTGTAAGTATACTTTGATAATTATGTTTCTGTTTGAAAAAATATGGTGTAATAAAATTATGGGGGTGTTCGTTCGCACCTGACCTCCATAGAATGGAAATATGTCACAAAGTTTTACAAGGTGTTTTAATATAGATCCACAGAATATTGTGATAAGTGCTTCAGTGTGAACAGGTATGGTATAATAAATTATGGTGTTTATCTATTTTATTTTTACTTTCATCATATTTTGCTTTGGTTTTGATACCCCAAATTCAACCCAAATGTACAACCCTTCCTTTCCATAACCTATCATCCCTTCCTTTCCATAACCTATCATACTTTCATAAATCAGAATTCATTTTCTGTAGGTTGTTTTTGAACCATGTCAACGACAGGTGCTTTTGCTAGTATATATATATATATATATATATATATATATATATATATATATAGAGAGAGAGAGAGAGAAAGAGAGAGAGAGAGAGAGATTTATTAATTTATTCAATAGGAGTATATATTGATTATGGATGTTGGGTAAGTGAAGACTCTTAATACTCTGTTATTTCGAAAAATAATGCAAATTTGATAAGATTTTATAATAGGGATGCGACGTCTCTCGATGGTTACATTAGGAGTGAAATAAATTATTGAGGCTGTTAGAGCGGTTGTAATGATCTCTGTGATATAGAATGGGGATAGTTTGCATTATGTAATGCATGTATGTATATAGCATATCTGTCAGCGTATATGGACATGTGTGCGTTTAAATTCTCAGGGGCGAATATTGGGTAGGTTTGTTGAAAGAAGTTGTATTATAAAATATATCTGTATATGTGCTGTAGGTATGGAAGAGGTTTACATTAAATAGGAGGTTTATTCTATGCTGCTCTATTTTTAAGAGAGTGTATATATATATATATATATATATATATATATATATATATATATATATATGTTTGTGTGTGTGTATGTTATGATATTTCCTTATTACTTTGTTCAAGAAAAACAAGACGAGTGTATATTCATCTAAACCAAATTATTAATTTTACATGTAAAAGAAAAAGCGATTAATATCGGTGACACAAGTTGCCTTTCCCTGAACCAACACCCCTAGGCAATATCAAATAGATATTAACCGTAGCAAACAAGAAAACAAAAGTCGAAACGCCTTAGTTTTTAAATATATATAAACACAAAAGATGTTCACAAGGGAAACGCTCTTATATTGTTGATAACAAGATGAAGATTCTTTACAAAAATTTGAATTCGTTCTATTTAATTGTGCAATTTCAAATTAGTAATTAATTACAACGTATCGACCGAATCGAATAATGTCCAATCAGTTTCTGTCAGTTTCCTAATTTTTTTTAAAGATTTGAAAGGTATTAGAATTTGATGAGCACATAATAATACTTTTATGGTGTGTGACAAATAAGAATATCTTACTAGGTATAAAGTTAAGGGCAGGACTGAAATAGAGAAGACAATAAAAAAAGAAAGAATACGAAAACTTGCATAAAAATAATCATTTTTAATACACAACTTAAGACATAAAAAAGAAAGAAGAATAACACAACTCATACATGAAAATAATTATACATACCAAAATAAATTGTTAATAGAATATGCACAATTTAGAAGTCTTTCATCGTTCTCAGTACATATAAGAAATTTATTTCTGTAACAAAAATTTGAGTAGATATTTGTATTTCAGTTTTTCTCACGTGTGTTTACGTGCAAAGAGGTATGTGTAACTGGTATTGGTTTTGTAAATATGCGTATGTGTTAGCGTGCCCGTTTTGTAAGAGAATGCGTCTATGAACTTGCTTGCAGGGGCGTTCGATAAACGGTATTTGTATATTTAAATACATGTAATGTTTATTAGATGTCTTTCAATGCACTTTTGAGAATCTCGTATCCATGAGTATTGTCTTTTAAGGAAAACAGATAAAAAAAGTAATAAACACTCTGTTCGTGTTTTTCTATTACACGATAAAGTCAGCATTTTGGCATTTCTGTTGACATTTTAAAAGAAACTGATGATTTACGCTTTCGAACATATTTTAAGAAAATGTTATATTCTTATATTAACATCATTTTCGGTTGTGTTCTTTCATGTGATCGGGTAAACTAAAATTAACACCGGAGATAGAATTCTAGATAGCGTGATCAGTGTGAATTCCACATTGCTTGATCAGTGTGAATTCCGGATTGCCTGATCAGTGTGAATTCTGGATGGCTTGATCAGTGTGAATTTCAGATTGCTTGATCAGTATGAATTCCACATTGCGTGATCGGTGTGAATTCCACATTGCTTGATCAGTGTGAATTTCAGATTGCTTGATCAGTGTGAATTCCAGATTGCTTGATCAGTGTGAATTCCAGATTGCTTGATCAGTGTGAATTCCAGATTGCTTGATCAGTGTGAATTCCAGATTGCTTGATCAGTGTTAATTCCACATTGCTTGATCAGTGTGAATTCCACATTGCTTGATCAGTGTGAATTCCACATTGCTTTATCAGTGTGAATTTCAGATTGCTTGATCAGTGTGAATTCCAGATTGCTTGATCAGTGTGAATTCCAGATTGCTTGATCAGTGTGAATTCCAGATTGCTTGATCAGTGTGAATTCCAGATTGCTTGATCAGTGTGAATTCCAGATTGCTTGATCAGTGTTAATTCCACATTGCTTGATCAGTGTGAATTCCACATTGCTTGATCAGTGTGAATTCTAGATTGCTTGATCAGTGTGAATTTCAGATTGCTTGATCAGTGTGAATTCCAGATTGCTTGATCAGTGTGAATTCCAGATTGCTTGATATTTAGATGTCAGGTATCCAACTCGCTTTGTGTCGGACGTTCTCATCGCCTTTCCCCAATGTAATATAATAAATCATATCAGCCAAGGGCATTTTCTAATATTTCATCTTAGATATATGTAACGCTGTAACATTGTTGCATATCAGCATTTTCGAGATTATGTAGCCTTATCAGTCGTACTTACCAATGTGATATTTTAATCTGCTCACAGATATTATTTTCCTTCCGATAACGATAAATATCTGAAATAAATTTATATTTAATCGTATTTTACGACCGGCAAGGTTTTACTTTATACACCCCCTGTGAGCGTTAAATATATATATGTATATGTATATATATATATATATATATATATATATATATATATATATCTCCGATGAATATATATTTAGTTTCTATTGAAATGTTCACTTTATGATTTTTCAATTATATTGATTGAAATTCATTGATATTTACTTTATATTCATTTTTCCAACAATCAGGTACAATTATATGAAGATTTCCAGCAAAAATTGCCTGTTGCATCACACATCCTTGCATTTATGTAATCCACAAATCACCTCAATCATGCTTATTACTTAAATGTGGCGCGAAAAAGTAAGAGCGGCATCGTGTAAATTTTAATTCTGTTTGGAAACGTTCCTGCGCAATTAAGAAATTGTGGAGATGGTGAAGTAAGTAAGGACGTACACAGTGGAAAATAATAGCAGAAGCTGTAAGATAGCTGACTTGTTGAACAAAATTAGGAAACGTACGCGAGCTCGTGCGACAAGAAAAGAAATAAAAGAACACGACGTGGTTGAGAAAGGAAAAAGTGCGGTTGAAAAAGATGGACGTGTAAAGTCGAAGGCGGTAAATAGCTGTCTGTGCACGGCGTGTAGTGGAATAGAGAGGAAAACGGTAATAAAGAATGTGTGCTAAAAAGAGAAAAAATGCCGACTCGGATTTTTCATTCTTTCTTTCTTTTGTTTGTAACTACGACATTATACTACCATAGTGTGGGAGGTTCGGATTCAGTCAGTTTCATACATCGCATTCACTTATGGATGCTTACGTTCTTCACATGATTCATTCGAAAAATGCCAGCATTGGAAACAAGTATGTCAACAGTCGTGGCTTCTATATAATTCTGTATTTTCTTTGGTTCAATTTAAATATTTATATAACTTTTAAGTTGAGCCGTTTTTAAGTTTTCTTTTATTAAATCAATGGTACATTTCTGATTAATCTATACTCGTCGTGGTGTCTACTAAATCACAATGTTGTTTCCCTATACGTTTTCGTCTCATGTCGTATTTGAATATTCATAAATAAATCAGTATTTGTAGAAGAGTTTAAACATGATAGTTTATCGTCATTTAACTGATTATTTTCTGGAAGATCTAATCGAAAGTCATGGATAATCCAATCTTCCGCATATTCTCTCACCGCATTTTTGAAATGCGTTTTGAAAGCAATTGTTTCCATGTCGACTTCGTTTATTGGTACATTCATAGATATCAATTTTCGTATAAATAAAGGGATGAATCCGCCAACTAGCGTCGCCAACATTTGGTTGGTGGTTGAGAAGTTATATAAGCCGGAAAAAGTCTGAACTACAATAAAGATGAAACCTAAAAAGATTAGAATCATGAAATATTTTCTTAAAGATTTCAGATAACTAATTGTTAGGGAACCTGGACAACCGGCATATGGCAGATTACAGATGGTTTGGAAAAATCTCTCTGGAATATGTGGGCGATGATATGAGTCAATAAAAAGAATCATGGACGGGGAACAACAAAAGAAACCCTGACCACGCCTTTTAGCTAACTGTATGACGGATTTCCCTGACGCATAGGCAATATTTGTAAGTCGGGAAGGCAACACGTTAGCTATGTTCTCATTTACGTCCACAATTTCTTCGATCAGTTTGTCCGTCACCTTTTTGTGAAAACTATCGTATTCTTCACGTACCGCCTTAACAGTTTCAAAAAAGTAGAAAACAACAAGAAAACTTAACGATATGTATGCCAATGTATTGTTGGCCTTAAGTATAATAATGATAAATCCGTAGAAACAGAGATTGATAATATAACATACACACTCGGAGATTAGAACGCTGGCTGATACGAGGCTTAGGAGAAATATTAGTGTTGTTATGAAAATAGAAAGCCGCTGTTTAAACGGTAAGGGTTCCACCTTATAAGTAGTGAAGTAGTTAAAAATACACGGAGCACAGTAAATGCATACATGTCTCAATAAAATGAGGATTAAACGAATTATTGGGATAAAATCAATGACATACCATATGAATATTAACGGGACTGCAATTACCCAATAAAATAGCACTAAAGCAAGACCGGGTAAACCATACGTTTTTAAAGGCCACAGTAGATAATCAAGAATAAATAAATAAATTTCGATGCTGGTAAGTGCGTTCATTTCTCTAAAGCCTTCTTTTACGAGTTCTCCGAAACTTCTCACGTGTTTAGTGTACAAGACGCCGAAGAATAAAACATCTATAAAATAGAGAGTGTAGACAAATAGAAATGACCAATGCAAAGGAGGGATGTAATTCAGTATAGACCCTCTGAACGGCAATTTTAAGTTTAGTGATGCAGCAGCTTCGGTACGAACAGATATATATTTTGCCTCATAGGTGTAGTAAATGAACAAACGCAAACACCAGGGTAAGGGTAATAAAAGAAAGAGAAAAAGACGCATGAACCAACTGCAACAGTTGTACCAAGTGTAACGTCTGAAACGGCGACAATAGAAAGGAAACAAAGTGCTGTCAAGACAAGTGGTCATCTGCTTTGAATTATATTTGCACCTGAAAACCTTTTTGTAAATCAAACGTAAAATGTCGGCGCCTGCGTACCCCCGTGGTAATAGATCCTGCTCGTCGATATCTAAGTATAACGCGTTCACCATTCTATGATATTCTGTTTCTATATAGGGACAAGAATTCTTTAAGTTTGGATACTTTAGATGAGAAAATGCAAAAGATGATGTGTCGGCTGGGCTTAATACTGATTTGCTTATTGTTAAGGTCAATGGTAACTTCTTTTCTAGACGATATATGTATATGCTGTGTCTTAAATTATACAATCGACTTGGTACGAGGAAAGGTAGGAATAGTAATATCACCACGACAATAACATCACGAAATATCATCAAGTTCTTCCATCCATCCTGTGGATTCAGATAATCACACGATAACTTTTGTTTTGTCTTGTGTGTATAACAAATCGTTCGGAAATCGGCGATTCCTTTTCTCCCTTTAATCACTTGGGTGCAAACAGATATTTTATCTCTTTCCTCATATTCTCGTGTGTAATCTAAAAGAATCTCGCGTATCTTATAACCGAAATGAGAGAAGGAAAGATTCGTTTCACAACTTGAAGATACACTTGGCACATCAATAACCATTTCCTTGAATCCCATATTGATTTTCGTCAGATTGAGCAGTTTAAATTTTAGAAAGAAAAGTAGGAGATTTTGTCCCACATCAAAACGAACAATTTGCCAACGATATTGTTGATAAACATACGTATCGGTTTCCTCCAATTCCATTGGCTTTTTGTGTGAACCGCTGATGACATTTGCAGGCACGTTGAATTTGATTAAAATAATCTTAACAGTGTTATCAGATATTAATTTTGTTAATGTCATTTTCGTGTTGTTATTGCCTAGAGAGATTGTACAGTTGTTTACATTAATCGTTTTCCAAATGGTTTGATTATGACATGGTTCCAGGAAATGTCTATGAGCAGAAACGAATGATACCTTAATATGAAACATTATGAAGCACATAATAATCAGCAAGGATTTAAAACACATTATCGATAAACGTATAATAATCTTCTAGTCCTGATAACTGGCGTTCAAGTAAACAATGTTGTCAGCAACACAAATAAATTAGCAAATGCACTCCGACATGGAACATTTTAATTAAAGTTTGATGACATCAGAAATAATGAATTGTTGTAATGGACAGCCTCGATTTCGGTTTATTTCAATGCACGATTCAAGGTTCCATGTAGGATATAAAATGTTCGATGCAACAATGCTTAGAAAATATTTGGTTATTGGCTTTTTGTCTGGAATGTGAATCTGAATAAGAAGAAAAAAGAGCAATTATTAAAAATAATTGTTTTGTACACAATTTTAAAATCAGATATATTATGCATACAAAGTCTGAACGTTAAAAAAGGTGTACATTTTATATGATAATATTATATATAAGTAATAATCATAAAGTTAATAAAACATGTTAAAAAAAATTTCGAAAAAGAGTTAAAAACATATTTAATTAAAAAATATGGAGAGGCATATTGGCACCATGACAAGAAATAATACTGCCTGTTTATATCAATAAGTTATCACTGATATAACTCGTATTGTAAATAAGTAAATAATAAGTAATAATAATAAGTAATAATAAGCAATAATAATAATAATAATAATAATAATAATAATAATAATAATAATATTAATAATAATAATACGCAACAACTATTTTTACTTTTTAAATGTTGTTCTGAGTTGTAGTGGTTTTACTAAATCAGGAAATGGAATTCGTTTCTTCTCATTAAATAAATCAGTTCTTGTGACAAAATTGATAATATTTTGTGACATTATCAGCTGAATTTTTTTAATACTAAATACGGTTTAAAAAGGAAAATGTTTTGTTAACAATTTATATAAATTATTTGATAAAAACATCGATTACTATAAACTGAATTGTGAGCATAGATAAGCAGAGTACATGGCCATTTCATTTTGCTTCACCATTCTACACACAACCTGTTTCCGTTTCTGTCTCCTTAAATGCTTACCGCCAATTTTGTCAGTAGTCAGCAATCATGATTACTGTTACCCTGATAAGTGGTCCCCTCTCTTCTACGCCCTAATAGAATCCACCCCCTGGTCGTGGCCTTTATTGAACAAAACCCTATGAGTGCAAATAAGTTGGAATTTTGACGCTCCTGTTGCGACCCATGTTTCTGAAAGCAGTTAAACTGTTATTGAAAAGTTCTGTGCAGTTTCTGTGTTATTGTTGCCGGAAAGTACTTCACTACCAGAACAAATCCCTTCCCCGCTTCTATTTCCATCTGATCTGAGGGCCATCAAAGATGCCAGCTTTCTACTTCTCCAGTGTTAATAAGAGAAAAGTATGCCACACGTAAGTGAAGCTGGCGCCATTCTTGTCCGAATCCTTTGTGTATTGTTATATGAAGCCGAGCTTGATAGGCAACGGTGGGAAGAGTTTTCTGATTTTGTTAACCAAAGCGTTTTTGAAAATGTTATCTTCTTGTAAGCCACTACTTTTGACCGCACCGATCAATTTTTTTGTATATAATTAGCATTAATTTTCGGGAAATTCTGCGGTTTTAGGACTACAGGCCGATCTCTTTGCGATATAATCAAAAGGAACTATCTGATCTGAACACTTCTTGTCAGTAAAATAATAATTTCCAATCAAAACAATGTTTCCACGTGGCCTTTTACCTCCACCAACTTATTTCTCTATATATACAAGTGCACAGAATCGTAAAATATTCACATGTGGTCATAGTTTCAAAAATCTTACTCGATTGAGGCCGAATTAGGTGATTTCTTTTCTCAGCGCATCAGATCTGTCCAAAATCAACACAGACAACAATTTGATGTTGATCAGACAACAATTTGATGTTGATCAGTGTAATTATAATAATAATAATAATAATAATAATAATAATAATAATAATAATAATAATACTAATAATAATGATAATAAAAAATCATGATAATAATACTGCTAATAATAATAATGCTAATAACAATGATAATATTAATGATAATAATAATGATAATATTAATGATAATAATGATAATAATAATGATAATGATAATGATAATTATAATGATGATGATGATAATAATAATAATGATAATGATAATAATAACGATGATGATCAAATAAAGATAATAATAATAATCTCCCTGATAAAATAATAATGATAATTATAATAAGAAGAATCATTATGATTATGCTGATGATAATATTATAATAATGATAATAGTAATAATAATAATGATAATGATAATAATAGTGATAATAATAATGATAATGATAATAATAATGATACTCCCACCACTACTACTACTACTACTACTACTACTACTAATAATAATAATAATAATAATAATAATACTAACAGTATAATTGAGGGAACAAATAAACCACTCCTTGAATAATCGTGGACATCTCCCGAGAAACAGAAAAGATATCAGAAAGGAAAAATAGGGACATATGATCTGTTATATATATAGACAAAAATTCCTAAGGGAGGTAAAAAGGGGAAGAATTTAATTTATACTGAGAAAGTGCTAAGCCGGATACAAGTTCTCTAACATGGAGGAAAAATTAACCACCTGATATACATGTCGATCTAAAACATTTCCCAAGGACCGAAAAAGAAACTAGAGACATTAATAAATTTCACTAGAATCTTCAGCCAGGATATCCTAATAGAGTTTTGTATGGAAAAGTACGGATTACTAGTTTAAAGAAAAGGAAGACTAGAGACGACAGAAGGCATGGAACTACCAAACCAAATGGAGATGAGGGCACTAGGGGAACAAGACGCCTATAAATACCTAGGAGTACTGGAAGAAGACACCATCAAGCAACAGAAATAAAAGAGAGAATTGGAGAAAATACCCCAGGAGAAAAAGAAAACTTTTCGAAACTATATTATATAACAGAAACCTAATAAAAGGCATAGCTACATGGGCACTATTACTAGTAACATACTCTGGACAGTTCATAGGGTGGACAAAGGAAGAACTGAGACGGCTCGATCAGAAGACTAGGAATCTCATGACAATGCACAATGCACTACCCGCGAAGGATAATGTTGACCGACTCTACGTGAAAAAGAAAGACGGTGTGAGGGGACTGATTAATATAGAAGACTGTGGGATGACACTAAAAATGACTGTGGGAATGACCCTAAATAATGCACAATACAAAACACTGAAATAATTATTATAACAGCTGAAAAAAATCAATAAAACAGAAAACAGAGAGACAAAGGGCAAGGCAAGAAAAGAAAAGTGGCAAAGAAACAACTACACGGAAGATTCATTAGGATGACAAAAGATGAAAATGACGAAAACACCCGGGCATGGATGTGAAAAGGACACATAAGCCGGGAAACTGAATCTCTAATAAATGCAGCAAAAACAACTCGATAAGAACCAACTACATCAAAGCAAAGATCGACAGCAAATGAAGATTCTATGGACAAAGAGACGAGACGATAAACTATATAATATGTAAATGCAATGTAAACTGGCCCAAGAGGAATACAATAACGGACACGAGTAAGTGGGAAGGGCAGGACGCTAGGAATTATGCAAACAACTGATATCTCGAACGCACAGACAAGTGGTACAAACATAAGTCCATAGTAGTACTTAAAAAGAGAATCACAAAGTCTTATGGGATATGGACATACAGACTGATAAACCCATCCAAGCAAGAAGACACGATGTCGTAATAATTAACAAGAAACGAAAGTCCTGTCAAATCGAAGACTTTGCTGTTACAGCTAACCAGAGAGTGAATATCAAAGAAAAGGAAAAACGGAGCTATCTAGGGAGCTGAAAGGGATATGAAAAATGAAGAAAATTAAAATAATACATATAATAGTAAAAGCACTAGGAACGATCCTGAAAAACTTTGAAAAAAGAATCAAAGGAACGGATGCAAAAATTCAACGAACAACAATAATGAAAAGAGATGAATTATCAAGAAAAAACACTAACTGTGGAAACTAACAGACAGGAGCAACAAACGCGGGCCAGACAAAGGCAAAACATGAAACACTATATGGAACCAAGAAGACTGAAACCGCGTATCTATAAGGCATCTAACATTACCCCCCATCCATCCATTACAACATCACCCCCCCAAAAAAAGAGTGAGACCAAATAACCAAGTAGAGTCAAGGAGGAAGGAAAGATCGAGGAACTGACCAGACCTCTGCCAGATACGTGCGAAGAGAACTGCGACCTTGGGGAGGTTGATTGCCCCTTAAATTCCAGTGAAAACCAATAGCCGCTACCAACGAGAAATCAACGCCAAGCAAATTTATTTGCAAATGTAAAAGAAAGAGGTGGATAGTATTGAAAAACTAGGGAGACTTGTTGTCACTCAGCTTCCAGGGAACACTACAGGCTGTGTGAGAGCTCATTCATTTGGAAATGTTATTGAGGACGACTTAGAGTAATAAATATTTGGGATACTGTTTGTTACTAATACTCTATTTAACAGTATAAGTTATGTAAAACGAATGTGGGTTTCCTGTAAGAAAAAAAATGATTTGAGAAACTTCAAAAAATGTATGCGTATGCATGGCTTTCGGGATACTATTAGAAGTGGTACCCATGCAGAGAGTGATACAGACGTAACTCAGCATCCGCCCTGTTTTGCTCGGAACATGATGTCAACAACCGGAGTAAGCCGATGATGTCTGACGTAACACAAAGCTGAGCCCAAAAATATATTAACCATGAATTTTACAACCTTAAGTAAGCAGCTAAAAACACCAGCCAGAGTCTTCGAGAAAAATAAAATTACTGACACGGATGAATATTGTGCATCATGTGGACAGTGATGCAACCTTACTATAAGAGGAGAGGTAAGCGATGGCTATGTTTGGAGGAGCCAGGCTACCGAATGCCGAACCTTTACATCATCCGGACTGGTACTTCTTTGCCAAGTCTAAACTGACAATTGCCATCATATTTAAAATGATCTATTTGTGGGCATCCGAGCGAGCAACACAGAAAGACCTCCAGCGGGAATGCGGAAGACGATCTACGCACAGAATCGCCGGCTGGAAGAATTTCCAGCGATACATTTGCAGGGAATATTTTCTTAGGACTCCCGGGAAGATAGGGGAACCAAGTTATACGGTAGAGGTAGATGAGGCTCTGTTCAACGGAGGAAAAGATAATATCGGCAGATTACTCACACCGGTCTGGGTCTTCGGTGGATACGACCCCACCGAAAAGGAGGGGTTCTTGCTGATTATACAAAAGCAGAATGCAAAAACCCTCTTTTTATTAATAAAGCAATATATTCTGGCGGGGACCACTGTCGTATCAGACGGTTGGAAGGCATACAGCAAAGTGCCGGGAGAGGGATCTCGACATTTGATAGTGAAACAAAGCCTTTACTTCGTAAATCCCGAAACGAAGGCTACGATGAATGTGGAGCGAATGTCGAAGGAAGTATGACGGCGTAACGAAGTAGAATGAGGACCCATCGAGAGCTTTTGGACACATATCTCCTTCAGTTTATGTGGGGACAAACATTTGGTATTGCTTCGTTTGTCTCCATATTAGCTCACATCGCAGAAAGCTACCCAGTTGATGACGAGCTTCCTCGCATGTCCGATACCACCTCTGCGTCCACTTTGCTGTCGTGCGAGGCTGTTCAACGTTTTGAGGGAACAACAACAGTATCTCTTTCAGTGTGAAAAACAAAGAAATATCGCACCCAGTTTTGTTTCATTTTTTCTAATTTTCAGGGTTTTCCTTGGATAAATATCACAAAACCATAGCATTATTTGAGTGACGTTTTCTTAGAATCATATATTATACAATTATTTATTTAAAAAAAAATGCTTGAAAAAAATACCCTTGAAGTATTTATTTGACTTTTTTTCAAACAAACAAATCTTTAACATTATTTTTTAAAATATGTATATGACAAAGAATATCCGTGACGTACTATTTCTTTGTAATAACATTTTCCTTTACAGTTAATAAAACTTAAAATTTAAGGTGAGTTTTTCTTTTCGGAGAGGATCAGCTTGATTTCCTCGGCGACGCTCGGCTTACTCCGGCTGTGTACGTCATGCTCCGGGGAAGCCTAGCGCGCGCGGGGTTACGCTTGAATAACTCTCTGGATGAGTACCTTAGAAGTTATTTGGAAACTTTCATTAACCTTTTTGAAATCTTTCTACGATGATTATTTTCAATCCGTAAGTATTTTCTGTATATTTCTAAATATATTTCTAACACAGCTGACTTCTTTCTTTAATTTCTTAATTTAAAGAGAGATAGAGGTGGAAATGCAGCTAAAGAATGAGAGAAAAATTAGAGAGACACAGGCAAGGAGAGCGAGAGAGTATGGGTCAACTTGTTTAAGATTAGTTAAAGTGAATTATTTCTGCTTAAAAACATTTTAAGTTTTGGGTAATAAAAAGACAATATTTAAATGCACCTTAAAACATTACATGAATACGTCTTTCATGTAATAATGATAATAATAATAATAATAATAATAATAATAATAATAATAATAATAATAAACAGAACAAGGAATAAAAATAAAAATACAAATAACAATAATATCAATACAGTTAAACAACAACAACAACAACAACAACAATAATAATAATAATAATAATAATAATAATAATAATAATAATAATAATAACTCCATGAATAATAGTGGACTCATTCGCGAGAAACAGAAACGCTGCCAAAAAGGAAAAAGAGGAACACATGATCTGCTATATATTGATCAGGAGATCTTAAAGGAGGTAAAAAGAAGGAAAAAGAATTTAGCCATGGCATGGACCGACTATAAAAAAAGCGTACGACAGGATCCCCCAAGCATGGATAACAGAATGCTTAAAAACGTATAAAATACCAAGGGGCATCACCAACGTAAGAGAAAATGCAATGAAAGCATGGAGACTGGAATTGACTGCTAATGGACAACACATAACAGAAATTAACATACAAAGAGAAATCTTCCAAGGAGACTCAGTATAACCATTACTGTTCATCATAGCCATGATGCCCCTGAATAGTATTCTGAGAAAGTGCTAATCCGGATACAAGTTCCCCAATACAGAGGAAAAAATGAACCACCTGATGTACATTGACGATTTGAAACTTTTTGCAATAACCGAAAACGAGCACGAGACACTAATAAACACGACCAGGATCTTCAGCCAAGATATCCAAATTGAATTTGGAATGGAAAATTCGCACTACTAGTTATAAGAAAGGGAAAACTGGAAACGACAGAAGGCATGGAACTACCCAACCAAACAGAACTGAGGGCACTAGGGAAACAAGATGGCTATAAATACTTGGGAAATCTGGAAGCGGACACCATCAAAGCAACAGAAATGAAAGACAAAATTGTAAAGGAATACCTCAGGAGAACAAGAAAAGTTCTGGAAACGAAGTAATATAGCAGAAACCTAATAAAAGATATAAATACATGGTTAGTATCACTAGTAAGATATAGGGTGGACAAAAGAAGAACTGAGAAACTTCACCACAAGACCAGGAAACTCATGACCGTGCATAATGCACTACACCCAAAGGACGATATTGACAGGCTCTACGTGAAAAGGAAAGACGGCGGGAGGGGAGTGATCTGTACAGAACACTGTCTGAAGGACTAAAATAAATAACTAGAAAAAATATAATGCAAAACACTGAAAAGATAATTATGGCAGCGAGAGACACTGAAAAAAACCCCAACAAAACAGAAACAGAGAGACAAATGACAAAACGAGAAAAGAGAAATGGGAAGAGAAACAACTTCATGGAAGATTCATAAGAATGAAAAAAGATGAGAATAACAAAAACACCTGAACATGGATGCGAAAAAGGGCATATAAAGTGAGAAACCGAATCTCTAATAACTGAAGCACAAGATAACTCGATAAGAACCAGCCCTATCCAAGCAAAGATCGATAAAACACAAGAGAACAACAAATGAAGACTCTGTGGACAAAGAGACGAAACCATAAACCATATAGTAAGTGAATACAGCAAACATGCCTAAAAGGAATACAAAAACAGGCAGAACCAATTGGGGAGGGCGGTGCACTGGAAATTATGCAAACGGCTGCATTTTAATCATACAGACAAATGGTGCAAACTAGAACAACAAGATCCTATGGGGCATGGACATACAGACAGACAAAGCCATCATCCAAGCAAGAAGATTAGATGTCGTAATAATTAACAAGAAAGAAAAATCCTGTCAAATCGTAGACTTTGTTGTCCCAGCTGACCACAGGGTGAGCATGAAAGAAGAGGAGAAACGAAGCAAATACACAGAGCTAGCCAGAGAGTTAAAAGGGATTTGGATGATGAAGAAAATATAAAATAATACCACTAACAATAAGAGCACTAGGAACAATTCCGAAAAAAAAAAAATTTGAAAAAAAGAATGGCAGAAATTGGAATGAGAGGAATAGCTGATAATATACAACGACTGATAAAAACGACTGAAATATTAAGGAAAACGCTTGAATGCGGAGAATAATACAAGACTACAATATAACGAAGAAGCGTTACAGGGAATGAAGAACACCGAAGCTGCATATCTACAAGTTCTACACTCCCATCACGCATTCCCTCCCATTTTCTCATCACCGTTCCCCCAATAGAAAAGTGATACCAAAGAGCCGAGAAGGGTCAAGGAGGATGGAAAGACCGAGGAGAGAGCGCTGACCAGACTTCCGCTGGGCAAGCGTGAAGAGAACTGGGACCTTGGAGAGGTTAGTGGCACTCGAATTTCAGTATAAACCAATGGCCACTGCCAGCGAGAAATCAAAGGTAAAGGTAGATGACGCAAATTTATTTTAAAATGCTATCTAAGGAGGTGGAGAGAGCTGGCCGTCTGGGGAGACTTTTTGTCACTCAGCTTCCAGAGAACAACACATGTTTCCAATCAAAACGGTTGTTGACTTGTGAGAAAGCTCCATGTGAGCCAATAATAATAATAATAATAATAATAATAATAATAATAATAATAGAACAATAACAAGTTGCGATAATGCAAAGTCATTTTCCAATGTTATCGAAAGAGGAGGAGAATACTGGAAACCTGGGGGAACTTGTTGTCACTCAGCTTTCAGGGAAAATCACAGGTTGTTATCAAGGAGAGATCATTGATGATCTGTGTGAAAGCTCCTTGCGAGCCAATACTACTACTACTACTACTACTACTACTACTACTAATAATAATAATAATAATACTAATACTAATACTAATGCAATAATAATAATAATAATAATAATAATAATAATAAATGCGAAGAGAACTGGTAATTTTGATTGCTTATTGCCTACCAATGTCCAATAAAGACAAGTTCTCATTGCCAGCGAGGCACCAATGATAAGCGGCTGTTCCAATAACGCAACGTATTCTGCAAATAATATCGAAAGCGGGAGAGATACCAATATGTAGCGACTTGTTGTCACACCTACTCCAGTGAAGACCACCGGTCATTATCAGTTAATAATAATAATAATAATAATAATAATAATAATAATAATAATAATAATAATAATAATAATAAACGCGATATCACCAGCATCGGAAATGTTCCTGGCCGATTTCATAAAAAAGAAATGGCTAAAACACGTATAGCAAATTCAATGGAAGAGCAGATGCGTACCGATATTCTGAGTAGATTTATTGTGACTAAATCGAGATCGAAATACTTAGGTATTTCTTAGTGATCAACAGAGAGTGAACACGTGGGTCGAACTTTACTATTTAGAATGCATTGGGCCACCTATTTTCGAAAGTAAGCAACCAACGGCTATCACCTGTGTGAGAACTTTTATTAACTAACAAACAAACTGACTAAATAAATACATTATTATTATTATTATTATTATTATTATTATTATTATTATTATTATTATTATTAATGATAATAATAAGAAGAAGAACAAGAAGAAAAAGAAGAAGAAGAGTTTAATTTTTGCATCGACTGGCACCACACCAAATAGTTGAGGATGTTACGGTAGGATTGGAGGACCGAGGAGAGAAAGCACTAGCCAGTTTTGAACTGGATATGTTCGAAGGGGAATGGAATCTTGGGGGAGGGTTCCTTACCCTAAAATCATTGCCAGCGAGAATTGAATTACAATCTGCTGTTTCAATAATCCAGCTTGATGTTCAAAGGTTACCGAAAGAGATTTAGATTACTGGAAATATGGAGAGACTTGTTGTCTCTCAGACTTCAGGGAACACGAATAGTTGTTGTGAGTAATCTCTTATAGTGGCATAGTGTGAATTTCTACTAACAATAGAAATTAGAATAAACTATCAGCCAGAAACCCAAGGAACTGACAAAGAGCCCCTTCCTCGCGAACACACTCATGTGATGGAGCAGACTCTATTGATTACATTTTAATGGTTAGACAGGATTACACAAAAACGTACAGAAATACCACTTCCCAGACCCCAATGAAGTGTGAAGTGCATTGTAAACGTGAGAACGTTGATCGTTACTCAGATTCCAACGACAACGATCGGTCGGCGCTAGCGTGAAATCAATGGTGAACTTTTGTTGCAATAACGTACAATTAATTGCAACATAATAAAAAAAGAGGCGATATCCTGTCTTTCTGTTGTTCTTCAAACTATATGAAAGACATGTTTTTTATTGTCAGTGGGTATTCACTGATTATTAATTCACTGAGTAAATAAATAAATAAATAAATAATAATAATAATAATAATAATAATAATAATAATAATAATAATAATAATAATAAAAATAATAAACCCATCAGAGAATAGTTTAAACCTCGAATGGAAGAATGAAAGGATATCATAATCAGCCGCATGCTTATCTTGACTCGCGTTCTAGAGGAAACCCTTTTCTATTAACAACGAGAAATTACTGATAGACGTATGGTTTGAAAAGAGTGAATAAGTTTATTTGACATCTACGGAGTTATCACGACTGAAAACGATAGATCCTGTCTTACCAGTGAGTACTAACTGCTGGTAACGAGTATGATGGAAACTTCTAATGAGTAATCAATTATGAGCAGGGGTTGTATCAACTGCGTGTTGGTTCTACTTCTTACAGTTATCGGAAAATTACAATACAACTTGGAAGCTAGATAAAATGAGACGTTCAAAATTTGATATAAACATTTCTCAATCAGAAGACATTAAAAAAGATTAAAATAGAAAATATGGGTTTACCTTTTAGTTGCTTGGATGTTTTTTTTTTTTAATCTGCAAAGTCCGACGGGCAAACGTATGTGTTTAAGCTATGGTTTACTTGATCGCTTATCATTACAAAACACAAGTTGAGAGCAGGAAACATCCAACTAAATATCTCTTTTCCAGAGCCACTCCGCTAGGAAAATTCACAATTGTTAAATAATTCTGTCTTAATAATTGGGTCAGCTTAAGGAAATAAACAATTATATCAGTATTCTACTTGAAAAATGTTCATTGCGCAGATTTTTTCCCCATCGTTATAAAGTAATTCTAGTGAGCGTCCATACACAAATGAACATATATTTCGATAAATTCGGTAAATGTTTAATAATTAATCTAAGTTTGTTAGCTAAAAAATAGAAAAATACATTCAAATATGGTTAAAGGATTAAAGAGATAAGAAAAAGGAAGATATATATTCCAAATATTATTTAAGTAAAGCAATATTTTAGATTGTTATCGGGGTATCATTCTTCATTTGAGTAAGTATAAATTTACTGTGCACTTGCTGACCAGCAGTGATAATGGTCATTTAGTTCTCGACCTCAAAGAAACTATAGACCTTTATTTCTTTATAATAAAAAAAATGAGAAGATTAGTCCTCCCTTCCAAATCCTAAGTTAGTTCTCAGGAAATCATCTAAAACCAAGCTTCGATCTCTACATCAAAAACGCTCTGATACCCATCTGTCATCAGTTGAAATGAATGGCTCTTATCTTGGGGAAGCTTCATGTTTTGACAAGCTTCTGGGCTTGACCTTTACTCCTGATCTGAAATGGAACACATACATCAAACCATTGCCAAGGTCGCTGGAAAAACGGTGGGATCCTTTCTTTTTTTTTTAAATGGAGGTCACCATTATCAAGGCCTGAAGGCCACTCACGGATAAGGGTTATTACGTGTACAGTAATCAATGAGATAGTATTGTAGTAATCATTAGCATTGGGGGTTTTGATAGAGTGTCTTACTTAAGGGGGCGGTTTTTCAGGAGTTTGTTTATGTTGGACTTGAAGACGTCCAAGTTGTAGTCAGGTGGGAAGCAGGCAGACGGAACAGAGTTCCACTGGCGTGCAGTTCTAAGAAAGAAGTTTTGGTCACTGAATCTACGTCTGGATTTAGGCACAGATAAAGAGTGGGAAAAATTATTGATAGTAGTTTCATCCAGACGGGCGTTTCTCGTGAAAGATTGGCGCGGGAGGGACGAGGCATTGGGGCTCAGACGCGCACCTGCCATGGAAATAGCGATGAAACACACACAGGTTTGCAACGTCTCTTCTGTGGGGGAGAGGTGGCAGGGAAGAGAAAAAGACATCCACACTAAAGCACAAAGTCTATTTTGTACTTTGTCAAGGCAGGATAGGCTGTTTTTAGCAGCTCCTGCCCAGATGTCGCAGCAGTACTCTATCCTTGGGCGTACTTGGCTTTTATAAAGATAGATAATTGCATCAGTAGAGAGATATCTTCTTGAGCGGTAGAAGGATCCCACCATTTTCCCAGCGTCCCTGGCAGCAGATTTGATGTACGTGTTCCATTTCAGATCAGGAGTAAAGGTCAAACTCAGAAGCTTGTCAAAACATGGAGCCTCTCCAAGACGAGAGCCATCCATTTCAATTGATGCCAGATGGGAATCTGAGCGTTGATGATGTAAAGATGGAAACGTGGTTTTGGATGCATTAAAAGTAACAAGCCACCCCTTCCCC
Organism: Euprymna scolopes; assembly: GCF_053919585.1. NCBI lineage: Eukaryota > Metazoa > Mollusca > Cephalopoda > Sepiida > Sepiolidae > Euprymna > Euprymna scolopes. The sequence goes on along the minus strand of NC_136484.1, from coordinate 11,514,906 downwards.
CATTTTACCACGTGGTCAAGATCAGAGGAGAGAGAATTAGAGAAAACTTTGTCATTTACGGCCTTTGATGTGTTGACATAGATGGACGTGTCATCAGCATAGATGTCAACGAATGATTTAAGTATTTATTTTGGGGGATTATTGATGTAGATCAGGAAGAGAATTGGACCCCTGAGGGACTCCAGCATTAATACTGTGGGCCTATGATTTCTGCCTATCAACCACTACTCTTAATAACCTATCGGAGAGAAATGATTTAATGATTGAGAAAACATTTCCAGTAATACCGTGGCTGGAAATCTTGTGAAGTAGGCCCATATGCCATACCTTATCGAAGGCCTTTGATATGTCAAGAGCAATTGCCCTGGAAAGGAAACCTTTGTCAAGAGATTCGCTAATCCTATGTGATATAACCGTTAGCAAATCTGCTGTAGATCTTGAAGAGCGGAAACCATATTGCGTGTCACTAAGAAGGTTGTTTCTGTTGAGGTAATTGACTACTTCTTTATTTAATGTGGATTCCAACAATTTACTCATGACACACAGGAGACTTATTGGTCTGTAATGAGAGGGAGATGACTTATCGCCTGAATTCTTAAATACAGGACATACTAATGAGGTTTTCCAGGGTGTTGGAAAGCACTTCTCTTTAAGGCAACGCTTAAACAATTTTGTATGTATGGGGGCAAGTTCTGGTTGGAGCTTTTTCAGCACTATAATTGGAATGCCATCAGGGCCAGTTGTTTTACTGGAATCAAGGTTCTTGATTAGCTTGGTGACCTCACGCACTGATATGTGTATGTTGCATAGCGTGTTGTGTGTTATAGGAGGAAATACGGGGAGTTGATGGTCATTGTCCCATAGGGTAGAATTAGCTGCAAAGTTCTTAGCAAATAGTCTGGCCTTTTCTGATGCTGACGAGATGACCTCAGGCCCATTGATGATAGTTGGGATAGAACGCACACTTCTGTTAAAGATCCTGTTTGCTATTTGCCAAAACTGGTGGGAACCATGCGTCTTCTCAGCTACTTTGGATTTAACAGACTGAGCATATAGCCCTCTTTCATGTGTTATTACTCTTTTACAGTGATTGCTGTCAGTCCTGAAAACAGCTTTAGTCTCGGTACATCTATTACGTTGGTAGGTATGGAAAAAGTGATTTCTGTGCGCGATGGCAGCAGCACATTCAGGGGAGAACCATGGATGGCTGTTAGGTTTTGTTGGAATTTTTGGATGGTATGAATCGGTCTATGCCTATAATTAACCATTCAGTCAGGTCTGATACTATAGAGGACACACCCTTTTTAACATGGAATGCAGAGGTAGATCAGATATAAATGTACGGAAGCTATCCCAGTCAGCCATAAAGTATCGATATACAGTACGGTGGAGAGGTACGTCTGAAGATTTTGTACATTTCATTTTTATCTTAACTGCTACAACAGAGTGGTCAGATGGTTCCCAGAGGAGATAGAAAGGAACATGAACACAGCTCAGGGGAAGTTGTGAGGAAAAGGCTAGAACGCTTGCATATTGATCGGATGTATCGGGCACACGGGTGTGTTTGTGAACAATCTAATTGAGGTCATAGGCAATGGCAAAATCGTGACAAAACCTCCCCTCGTCATCGGGTTTATTTGAGTTGGTCAGCCATTCCACATTATGGACATTGAAGTCACCGCAAAGGTGAATGTTAGCCGAAGGATGAGCAGACAGGATGTTGTCAATTTTGTCAGATATGCTCTTAAAGATAGTAAATCTACTGTTGTTGGGGCGATAGAGGGCAAATATAAATGCAGTGGTGTAAGCTAGTGCAACTTGAAAGCATATATAAGATAAATTAGGGTATTTTCTGGAGATATCCCTACCACATCGAAAGCCATCTTTGATGTAAGCACATATTCCATGTCCATGGCGATCTTGGGGGTCAGATTTAGATATTAAGTTGAAGTATCCTTTAATTATGAATTCGTCTAGAGAAGTCGTTGTCCCTATGCCAGTTTGACTTAGAAAGGATATTTCCAGTTTTATCTCCTCTAATTGTGTTTCAACCTCTGGAATGTTGGAACTTAGACCACCGATGTTGGAGAAGGAGACCTGGTAATAGGGGTCTACATTGGTGGATGGGGTTCTAGGTTTATTCGTGTTTCTTTTTTGGAGATGTGTCATGATTGAGGTTTTGGGGTTTGTGGAGCAAATCGGTAGACTTGGTTTGAGCAGGACATAGAGGGAGAATAAGAGAAAAAAAGGCAATAATTTTTTTGTGGCACAGTATAAGGTAAAGCCGTAAAAATTACCCACTAGTATGGCATCGGGAGGCTCTACCAGAAACTACTGTATGATCCAAAATCAATTCACCAAATGGAAATACAGCAGCCCCGGTACTTTGCACCTGTTGATAGGACAGCCTCCTTAGTGGTTAATCCAAGGTACGGGTCCCTGACTATCAGGCGGGTAACGTCAGCCCAGATAAAACTTTTACCTCCAGCACCCATACTATTGTCAGGACCACAAGGATAGACATAGAAATAGAAATTTTCCGACATCTCAGGCTACTCTTTACAAAGTATTACTGACCTGGAAAACAGCCTTTTCTTCACTCTTTGTCAGAAAAATCACTCATTGGATATAGGGACTGAAGGACAAAAAAGGAGGAGCGAGAGTTACTGGAGCTGCTGATAACATATTCACATGCATTATCTACTTTCCCTTGAAAAAAAAATAAAATAAAATAAGCACTAAAATAATGGATACCCCCTTCAGTAAATATCTCTCTGCTTATGTAAATCTCTATGTATATAAAAGCGAAGTACGCCCAAATATGGAGTACAGTTGCCAAATCTGGGCAGGAGTTTTCAGAAGCAGCTTGTCCTGCCTTGACAGAGTATAAAATAGACTTTGTGGCTTAGTAGGGTGCCCTTTTCTCTTCTCTGCAACCTCTTCCCGACAGAATGAAGGTTGCGAGTTTGGCTTTGATGTATCGTTATTTCCATGGCAAGTGCTCATCTGAGCGCCAATCTCTGGCCCCTCCTCGCCAATCGTTCACGAAAAACACTCGTATAGATGAAATCACTGTCAATAATTTTCCCCACTCTTAAACTGTGCCCAAATCGAAACGTATATTCCATGAAGAAAGCTTCTTTCTTAGAAAGCATATGGAGTACTCTTCCGTTTGCCTGTTTTCCAGCTGACTGCAGCTTGATTGTCTTCAAGTCCAATATAAACAATTTCTTAATGAACTGTCCCCTTAAGTAATTCAATTTACCCAATTTCCATTACTAACGATTACTACGATATTTTCCTATTGATTACTATACACTTAATAACCTTATCCTCCAGGCTTTTAGAAGTTATGACTCCTATGTAAAAAGAAAGTTATCAATTCTATTCTACAAAATTTGTTATTCGTCCAAATGTAATTATTAAGATACGTCTACACTTATGATATACAAACGGTCCGGTCCGTCTGTCTCTCACAGATAGGTTATAGTAAACTTACACGCGCAATACCTGTATGCGCACATTGTTATTAAATAAAGACTATTTTTATGGCATTGAAAAACATATATTTTCAGTCAACAACTGCCATATTCAAATTTAATGTAATAGTAATTAATATCAATTATTGGATGGGAAATTATGAGTTCATTTCTTTAGCGTTTAATATGTGCTACAGATCGATCGCGTTTTTATTATAATTTTTGATAGAGTAGATTTTAACGCATTCTTACCATAATTCACATATCTACTTACCTTGTACCTGATGATCAGCGGGAAGACTTTTATACGATAGATCTTTATTTTGTCACCATTATTATTACATGTATTTTGATTGTGATATTAGATGATAGCTATTCTTTATTTTTAAACGACATTCAGAAAATGTCTTTTCATCAACAATTCCCTTTAAAGAACTTTTTGATTAGTGTTTTCAGATACTTTCTTCCACATTCTATGTTAATCTAATTAATGAATAGCAGATTAACATTCAAAGAACAAAGACCGACCTTAGAAATCAATTCGAATATTCCAGGTTAATATGTACATGTTTTATCCGTTTTCATTACATTTTTCATTAACATGGATTAAATCATATGTTTCATGTGCAAAATGTTGTGAAAACAGATAATTACAATTAAAGATTAAAAAACTTCCTTTCCATTTGAGTATAGAATATCTAGAATCTTCTAAATAAATGTGTATTTTGAACAGAAATCTCTCATGATTCATGTTATACAACCAACCCTATTTTTCTATTATTTTAATTATGGAATTTTTTAGATGAGTAATTTATATATTCTATTTATTTATTTGCGGAGTATTATCCCCATCTTTTTTATAGTTGTTATTTCTGAAGATGCAGTTTAAGCTTTAGCATTCATATCCCGTTGCGGTTAAAAACTCCACGAAGGCTAGACGAATAGTTGGACGAAACGTCGTGAAACAACAACTCTAAAAAAGATGAGGATACTATTCCGCAAATAAATAAATACATAAAATATGATATTCTTTTGCATTTACATTCATTTAATACACTAGCATGAGTACCCGGCGTTGCCCGGGTCGATATAAAGTTCCGTTTTGAACACACCTACTAGACTGAGGTTATTAATCATGTTCCTCGTGGGTAACATCAGTATCCCCCTACATACACAACAATTTCAAAAATAAAAGAACAGATTAAAACATGTAAATGTGATCACCATAAAAAAGAAGTACGTGATACCCTCTTCACCAAGTGTGTTTGACCCTATCTCCTCCCTCTTTGCCGTCGATAGTCGGTCAACAGTTGGTCGAAGTAAAAGATTCCTAAGAAAATATCCTTATCTCGAGAATGTTCTTCCACTGGCAATAAACAGCCGTAAAAAAATGAAATAAAACTATTAAGTTTTCTTGAAAAAAAAACTAAATTTTTTCCTGTACTTTCATCTTACAATTTATGCTTTTCTCCCCCCCCAAAAAAAACTTGACTGAACAAAAAGTCTTGAAAAAAATATTGTACTTACACCTAAGAATTTACGGGGGGGGGGAGTAAAACTTTAACTTTTGCTTGAAGGAAAAAAAACAAAAACTTTTTCATGATAAATATTTTGTATATATATATGAATACACACACACACACACACACATATATATATATATATATATATATATATATATATATATATATATATATATATATATATATATATAATGAATAAAAATATTTTCAGTCCTTTAAAGGTATGGTTTTGTTAAATTTTTATTATTTACATTTGTATTTTTCCGGTGTATGTTTTTTTAAGCGTCTCTTACAACACTCGGCTTAAACCGATGATTGCCGGTCTCGTTCGATCTGCTGTACGGAAATTCCCGAGAATCCGGCTCAAGTTATGCAAGCGTATCACATATTTAAAAGTAAACAAAACATCTTTCTGTCGACGCGAAATTATTTTTTCATGCTAGAAAAGTCTTGCGATTACCAAATTAATTTATTTGGTAAGAGTTTGTTTTTTCATCTTTCAAACTTCGGAACATATAAAAAATACTCACCAGGGGAAATAACTCTACTCCTTTTATAAAAAAAAAAACGATGCCAGAAGTAATAATTCCAAATAAATTTAATTAAATATATTATCAATATAATTGTTAGTTAGAGTTGGTGTAATAACAATCTTAAATAGAAAACTTAAAACAACTCTCTCCTTAGAAACTTAAACTAACATACAGCTATTCAATACAATCGATTTTCCTTAATATAATAAACAAATGAGGTGATCTGTTGATCGTATATATATATATATATATATTTTAATTATACTATATACAGAAATAAATGAAATACTAAACTAACGGACCTCGTGCATATATTAATCAAATTGTGAACAAGCAAACAAACAGACAGAAATACGAATTAATATATATATATATATATATATATATATATATATATATATATATATATATATATATATGTGTGTAAGGAATGAAAAAATATACCAGCGGTGGTTGACGTTATATTTAAAGAAAAAATAGAAAACACCGAATGAAATTATTAAAAAATCAACGTTTCGTCCTTGTTTCCGAGGACATCTTCAGGATAATTGAAATAAAAATGTGATAAAAGAAAAAGTCATAGATCGTGCGAAAAAAGACAGTTTTTTAAAATCCAACCCATGTCGGGAAAGGACGAATATGTGTGCGCACACATATTCGTCCTTTCCCGACATGGGTTGGATTTTAAAAAACTGTCTTTTTTCGCACGATCTATGACTTTTTCTTTTATCACATTTTTATTTCAATTATCCTGAAGATGTCCTCGGAAACAAGGACGAAACGTTGATTTTTTAATAATTTCATTCGGTTTTTTCTATTTTTTCTTTAAACATATATATATATATTGTCAACATCTATAGTATTTCAAGAGAGCGAACTGAGGAGGAGCGATTATATTAAAGCAATAAATGTACAACAATAAAAAAGAGCCAATGCATTGAGACAAAATAATTAATCAATTCAGTACAATAAACTAAGAAATATATCTGGTTCATGCTGATACGTCTTGAATTTTAGGAATGACGCCCTAATATGTGCGTCACATGTGAAATCGCTCAGGACAAACTATGTGAAATCCTGTACGGCATCCTGCATTCATAGAGAATATACACGTGCACATGATGAGGAATGCCATTGGCGGTGACTGAACAAAACCGCAGATAGCGTATAGTATAAACTAGAAACCCTGATTGAAGCTGTTAATGGATGTATTACTCGGTGTTCATTTTTATGTTATCCCCTTTTCCTTGAATGGTTCAAGGTCAGAAGCCCAGAAACATAGATGTTAAGATTCTTAAGAAGTGAATTAATGGTACTGAGCTCCCTTAGAAATCTCTAAACCGTTTTCCACTAAAACGTGTGCGCTTTCACTGTAATTCCCATGGTTTCTGCACTCCTCTTTATTTCAAGATTTTTGCATTACTGTTAAGACATATCTTTACAGGGTGATCTTGTCAATATAGATCACACTGTTCTGAAACGAAACGCGGTCAATAGTTGAAGTATGATATTAATAAAATGGCTGAGCCGTATGCGTCTATTGTGTTGGAAGAAAGGCGATAAAGTACACCACCTCATCATTAGTTGTGGGAAGTTATGCCAAAAAGAGTACAAAAGGTGGCATGTGCATTTGAATATGTAATAACAAGCAGTTTAGATGTCGGTGGTAGAAAATGATAATGTGAAATTATTGTGGAGTAGGACTATCAATTGTGATGATAACATTGAAGCAAAGAGACCAAATTTATTCATGTTGGAAAAAGGCACACAGGACAGTAATCATTGCTATTGCAGTGTCAGCTGATGTGAATGTGGGGAATACAAACAGGAGAAAGTCAAAAAGTCCCAAGACTTGAAAAGAGAAATTCTAAGATTGCGAAGTTGAGAGAAAGTAGAAGTTGTGCCTATGGTGATGGGAGTCCTGTAGTGTATGAGAGAAGAGTTTTACATGCATATCGAGAAAAGTATGATCCATTGCAATGTTGGAGTATTTCAGAAGAGTGCATTGTTGGGAGCCACCAAAATGTAACACGATGTTTTGGAAGACTTAAAAAAAGAAGATACTGGTACCCTATGATTATTTGTTATGGTTCACTTATCAGAAAAAAATCGCCAATAACGACAGCAAGTCACACAATGTGATAAGATAAGATAAACAATGATATATCTGTAGAGAAATAGAGACTGAGGGAGAGGAAGAGAGAGAAAAAGGGTAGACAACTATGTATAAAGACTTTTCCCACCACAATTCTATATTTATTATTTGCAAGTCAACGTACCTCCAACTCTTTGAAGCGACAAACACGAAGCTTTCTTCCAGGTAGAGTTCACTTCTGTACGAACAAAACACAAGACCTTCTCACACAATTGCACGACGAACACAAATCTGCCTTCTACCACGACTATGACTACTGTTAATACTACATTGATTGTTACAAACAGTGAGTTTGTAAAATAAAGTTGAATTTGTAAACCGTTATATTTGTTCTTACAAATATAACTGTTTGCAAATTCAGTTGTATTTCACAAATCCCAATGCGACATTTACTTATTATATTTACAGTCTAAGACCTGTAAAATGCAATTTTCTGCTATTTTTTTTAATTAATCAACGTTGGGTCTGATATAACAAAATAAATATGTGGATAAACATACTCGCATGCAACGCTGAGTATAGCATATTGATTCGCATGAAAATCTTGTGAAATGATCGAACAAATATTTTCGATAAGATTAGGATACCGTAAATCTGGTGATAGTATAACAAGACAAACATCTCTCTTTTATAATAGAAAAAAAATAGGCGTACTCTCTTTGTCTTCACATAACGTAATAGACATATGAAATTTACACGAGGATATTTATTTGCTACGATTAAATATTGCATGATCAGAAAAGTTGGCATCGACTACATCATCTTTCTGATTGTTTTGTTGAGTACTTTGTTGTGTAGATCTATTTTTATATATTTTAGCACAAATGAGTTAATGCGACTATAAACAATCTTCTTGCGCGTAAAACACAGGTTACAAAGTGTAATTTGAAGTGATCTGGCCAAAGTGGAGGCTTAAAAGGTTGAGATCAGAAAATTCTGCGAACGGTATAAACTTAACACTAAATTAGTACCCTTTAAATTAAAAAGAAAACAATGAAGTATTACCTTTTGGGGTTCCAGTACTAATTTAAAAAATCAGACAAAAAAAAAACAAAAAAAAACTGACAGGGTTAATAAGTACAAAGAGAAAATGTTTTCACCGAGATAATTTTTGTAAGGTTCCAAATAAAAATAAGATGCGTAATAAAGAAGCGAAAATTGGTTACGCAACGAAAATCAGATTCAGATCCAAGAAAGCCGTATCAAAAATTTAGAAGTTATCAGACATACGGATACGACGCAAAAAAACAGCGATACTAAACGAGTGCAAGATTAAACGTTAGATATGATACATTTGTTCGCTCTCCTACACAATTACGTATAAATTGTGACCATAATTTTTTTACCAATTGTCTCTCAATAAACCCTCATTTCCAGAATCTGACTTCCCTTAGATAATATAATTTCTCAAAGTTATACGAACACGAGAGAGAACACAAACAAGCAAATGATTACAGACTAGGAGAGATAGAAAAACAATGCAATTATGATGATGGACAACTCAACAGTTTTCTCTGCAAAAGTAAGCTTTTTTTTTTGTGGACTGTTACAAATATACAAATTACCCATCTCAAAGGATTCCAATAAACAATAAAAACAATATATAACAAGAGAAAGTAATTTTTATTACATGAGATTTTATTTATTTCCTCAAGTTCGGCATATTATTGCCTGACTGACTCTGCATAATGATCTAACAATTTGCACATTTCTCGGGACTAAAAATGTTCGTTTTCTTTGCAGCCTTTTCATATTCCATTGCTGTCACAATTTAGGGTGCCTTACAACAATAACACCGATTCTGAAAGAACGAAATAAAAGGCGTTACACAGAATAATACATATCAAAAATACTTTTTGAAATATTATATAAACTATCTAATAAGTATTTTATCAAACATTGATTAACAGAAAACAAAGAAATCTCAATGTTTTCTTCTTACATTTGTCTGGATAAACGAGATAACGAATTAAATGGAATTAGGTAAACATATAATACATATTCTTCGTGTTATCTGAATTCATCGGAGTACTGTTCTCGTCTTGAGTGTGTTTTTCACAATGTTTCGGTCGATGTAACTTCCGACCTTCTTCAGGTGTATCTTGTCGAAATCGGGAGTGATTCTATCGAAGTCCGCAAAGACCTGGCGCAGTGGTAAGAGTACTTGGACAAATCAATTGTAAAAAAATGATATTTTCCTGAACGTTGAAGGTTCAATCCTTACTATGGGCGACCGAAATATACAAATTGCGAATTACTTAGGATCTCTATCCAGTTATAGCTGACGGACTAAGAGCATGCCTCCACCGTGAGGAAAACACAGGGTTCTGTAGGGGACTAGGATATATAAATACCCCAATCCCGTTACAAAATAATAATGAAACGAATGGAATTGAAGGAAACAAAGACTCAAGTAATGGATAAGATAAACGTCGTTTATTTGCTGTTGAAAGAAATGAACATTTTAGTCATAACATGTCCGCGCATATGTAACCAATGTCCG